>NC_053499.1:5374563-5579563 GCF_905171775.1 Rana temporaria
GGAGAATGGGGGGATACTACTATGACTGTCCAGTGTAGGGTGGAGAATGGGGGGATACTACTATGACTGTCCAGTGTAGGGTGGAGAATGGGGGGGGTACTACTATGACTGCCCAGTGCAGGGTGGAGAATGGAGTAATATTACTTCGACTGTCCAGTGTAGGGTGGAGAATGGGGCGATTCTGAGCTGTGCCTGTCTGCAGCTCTCTCTCTTCTCACAGGGCTCAGAGGCAGCAGCTGTAGCCATTGGCTCCTGCTGTCAATCAAATCCTGTGAGGGGGGGGGCGGGTCCAAGCAGGGCTGTGTGTGTCTATGGACACACACAGCCCAGCTCTGGAGTGCCACCATAGAACACAGCTTGTATGGTGGCACATGCAGAAGAGGAGGAGCGGAGAGAGCCAGTGGGGGGCCCCAGAAGAGGAGGTAAGGGGCTGATCTGTTCAATACCATTGCACAAAGCAGGTAAGTATGACATTTTTTTTTTATTTTAGATTTAAAAAAATATATATCTTTACTACAGGGATCTACAGGATTGCATGCAATTGGCTTAAAGCGGACCTTGCAGCAACAAACTAAGGCCCAGATCCACAAAGCAGTTATGTCGGCGTATATCTATTGATACGCCGCGTAACTTCTAGGATGCTCCGGCGTATCTTTGTTTTGTATCCACAAAACAAGATACGCCTGAAGCTGGGCTAGATCCGACTGGCGTACGTCTTAGTACCCCGTCGGATCTTAGGTGCATATGTACGCTAGCCGCTAGGTGGCGCTTCCGTTGATTTCCGCGTTGAGTATGCAAATGAGCTAGATACGCCAATCCACAAACGTACGTCCGCCCGGCGCATTTTTTTTACGTAATTTCCGTAAGGCTTTTTTTGGCGTAACGTTACCCCTGCTCTATGAGGCGTACGCAATGTTTAGTATGGACGTCGGGCCAGCGTAGAATTTTCCGTCATGTACGTTGTTTGCGTAAAAAAACGTTCGTGAATAGGGCTTTGCGTAAGTTACGTTCATGTCGAAAGCATTGACTATTTGCGACGTGATTTCGAGCATGCGCACTGGGATACCCCCACGGACGGCGCATGCGCCGTTCCAAAAAAACGTCATTTACGTGGGGTCAAGTTGCATTAAAATAAAACATGCCCACATCTTATCCATTTGAATTGCGCGCCCTTACGCCAACATAGTTACACTACGCCGCCGTAACTTACGGCGCAAATTCTTTGTGGATACGGAAAATGCGCTGTAAGTTACGGCGGCGTAGTGCATTTGAGATACGCTACGCCGGGCTTAGAGATGCGCCGAGGTACGTGGATCTGGCCCTAAGTCTGCTTAATATACTGGGGCCCCTCCCTCCCTGTAAAAAAAATAAAATAAAAAAAAGTGGAAAAAACGAAATATACTTACCTTACCCCAGCTCCCATACTGCATTGCCACCATCCTTCCGACGAGTCTCCGGGGAATGCCGAGTCCCTGGAATCCATTGCCGGACCAGCAAAGTGTGGAATTGTCTTCTTTAGAGATTTCTTGAACTTGGCATTTCCCCGGGAATTTTGCCAGAACGTTACCTTGGCTTGGCCTTGGTGCCAAGAGCGGGCAAGGTTTTGTTTCTACAGTTTTATTTCTACATTCATATTGCCAATTCCAATAAGGGAGGGATCCCAATATACCAAGCAGACATTTCCTTTTCATGCAAGGTCCAACTTAAAGCTCTTTTGGATAGGGTGGGGGAGGGTTAGAACCTCCACCAGGTGTTTATAGGTAAAAACACCTGTGAGATATCCATCTGCTTCTCAGACAAAATAAATATTTGATCGGCCTTGACACTTTGCTGACCTCCATCTACTATTTCTAAGTTACTGGTCTAAGCTGAATGGATATATTGAATATATATATATAGATAATGCACATAATAAATATACACACACACATATATATATATATATATTATTATACACATAATAAATATATTACATTATATATATATATATATATATATATATATATACACACACACACACACCGTATTATTATACACATAATAAATATATTAAATTGTATATATATATATATATATATATATATATATATATATATATATATATATATATATATATATAAACACACACACACACACATATACATACACACACAGGCCCGGATTCACATACATCGGCGCATATTTATGCCGCTGTAGCGTATCTTTTTTACGCTACGCCGACGCAGCGCAGAGAGGCAAGCACCGAATTCACAAAGCACTTGCCACCAAATCTGCGCTGGGTTTCTTAGGCGCAAGTCGTCGTAAGTGGAAGTGGGCGTGAGCCATGCAAATGAGGCGTGACCCCGTGCAAATGATGGGCCATAAATATACGAATAACGAACGGCGGATTCGCCGCCCCGTGGACGCATCCAGTGCGCATGCTCAGAATCACGTCGGAACTACTCCCTAAGATACGCCGGATCACTGCCTACGACGTGAACGTAACCTACGCCTAGTCCTATTCACGTACAACGTAAACGACAAAAGATACGACGGCTGTTCCCTGGTCCATACCTTTGCATAGGTTGCCCCTCATATATGGGGAATAACTTTACGCCGGACGTACGACTTACGCAAACCGCGTAGATTATGCGCCGGGCGCAAGTACGTTCGTGAATCGACGTATCTCCCTCATTTCCATATTTGAATAGGAAATCAATGGGAGCGCCAGATGCGTCCAGAGTAACTATGCGCCCACGATACGCCGGCGTAGGCAAGTTACGTCGGTCGGATGAAGCCTATTTTTAGGCGTATCTCAGTAAATTACGTCCAGCCCCATTCAAGGACGACTTACGCAAACGACGTAAAATTTTCAAATTTTGACGCGGGAACTACGGCCATACTTAACATTGGCTACGCCACCTAGGGGGCAGCTTTATCTTTACGCGGCGTACCTCTTACATAAACGGCGTATCTTTACTGCGACGTTCGTGAATCAGCGTATCTAGTCATTTACATATTCTACGCCGAAATCAACGGAAGCGCCACCTAGCGGCCAGCGGAAAAATTGCACCCTAAGATACGAGGGCGCAGGCCGTCGTATCTTAGGTAGGTTTAAGTGTATCTCAGTTTGAGCATACATTTAAACTTACGAGGGGCTTAGATTCTGAGTTACGTCGGCGTATCTACTGATACGCCGGCGTAACTCTTTGTGAATCCAGCCCATAAACTTTTGCGCAAACCAATCAATAAACGCTTATTGCAATTTTTTGAAAAGAATACGTATTGGCCTAAACTGAGGGACAATTTAATTTTTTATATATTTTTGGGGATATTTATTATAGCAAAAAAAAATAAAAATAGCTTTTTTTTTTTACAAAATTGTCGCTCTATTTTTGTTTATAGCGGAAAAAAAACTGTAGAGGTGATCAAATACCACCAAAAGAAAGCTCTATTTGTGGGGAAAAAAAGGACGTTAATTTCGTTCGGGAGCCACGTCGCACGACCGCGCAATTGTCAGTTAAAGCGACGCAGTGCCGAATTGCAAAAAGGGGCCTGGCCCTTTACCTGCATATTGATCCGGGTCTTAAGTGGTTAAATTGTCACTCTATTTTTGTTTATAGCGCAAAAAATATAAACCGCAGAGGTGATCAAATACCACCAAAAGAAAGCTCCATTTGTGGGGAAAAATGGACAACAATTTTGTTCGGGAGCCACGTCGCACGACCGTGCAATTGTCAGTTAAAGCGACGCAGTGCGGAATCGCAAAAGGGGGCCAGGTTTTTGGCCAGCCAAATGTTCCCGGGGCTGAAGTGGTTAATTGCTATTTAAAATATCTTGGCCATTGAAAATCGCAGCCATGTTTTGAATTGGCTCGGAGTTGTCTTTTTACCTTACCGTACATTTCACGTTTCTTGTATTCCGCCATCGTGGCAGATAGAGATGGAACGATCCAATCCATAATGTTCCTGGAGAAGCCGTTTAGATTACATGCAGCTGTTTATAATCTAGACCTAATCGCAGTATTATGGCGACTCCACAAAACATGACGTAACAGCGACTATACATCCCTACAGAAGGCCAACTGGTTATAGATTCAGGAATTCCGCTCCAAAACCGTTTTACTGGGCGCATACTACCGGCGGGACTGGAACAAAAGAGGGTTCTTTTCTGGTGTGTAAGGAAGCGGATTTACTGCCGGTTTACAAGGCCAGGCAGCGAAACAGACGCTAAGCTGCAGGTAATGAAATTCTAGAGGCGGAATTGAAATGCCGAGAGCATGAAATCACTTGTGTGTGTCAGTGGTGCTGGAGGGAGAAATCAAGGTTACAGATCTGATGACGGGAGAGCAGCACTCAGCCAATTCCATGCTATGAATCTTAAAGGGTCAGTCCACCCAAACGTTAGATTCCAGTTATAGGTCGAGTCTCTCGAGTTTTCCACCAGGGGTTTCCCAACTATGGGGGCCACATCCGACCTCCCACAAGATTTTATCCAGCCTGCGACAACGGTGTGTGAATATACTCTAGCTGGCTGGCAGTGGTCAGTGTTTTGTAATATGGAGACTGGCACATCCATTGGTAGCCAGACGGCCATGACCCTCCCCCCAACCCCTCTGATGGAAAATCCTGGATCTAAGGTGGGATGCTGATGGGAGCTACTAGATCTAAGTTGGACTCTGATGGGCACTCCTCGATCTAAGGGGGCTTTCTGATGGGCACTCCTGAATCTAAGGCAGGACTCCAATAGGCCCTTCTAGATCTAAAGAGGGCACTTTGATTGGCACTCCTGAATCCAAGGAGAAACTCTGATGGGCTCCTAATTCTGACGGCCAATTCTGGATCTAAGGTGGGGCGCTGATGGAACCTACTGGACTTAAAGGGGACTCTGAAGGGCACTTCTGGATCTAAGTGGGACTGATGAGCACTCCTGGATCTAATACAGGACTCTGATGGGCCCTTCTGGACCTAAGGCAGGACACTAATGGGCCCTTTCTAAATCTAAGAAGGGCACTTTGATGGGCACTCCTGAATCTAAGGAGAAACTCTGATGTGCTCCCAATTCTCCTGATGGGCAATTCTGATCTAAGGTGGGGCTCTGATGGAACCTACTGGACCTAAAGGGGACTCTGAAGGGCACTTCTGGATCTAAGTGGGACTGATGGAAACTCCTGGATCTAATAGAGGACTCTAATGGGCCCTCCTGGATCTTAGGGGTGGTTTCTGATGGGCACTCCTGGATCTAATACAGGACTCTGATGGGCCCTTCTGGATTTAAGGGGGGTTTCTGATGGCCACTCCTGGATCTAAGGCAGGACTCTAATGGGCCCTTATAGATCTAAGGAGGGCACTTTGATGGGCATGCCTGAATCTAAGGAGAATCTCTGATGGGCTCCTAATTCTCCTGATGGGCAATTCCGGGATCTAAGGGGGGTTTCTGATGGGCACTCCTGGATCTAAGGCAGGACTTTAATGGGCTCTTCTAGATCTAAGGAGGGTACTTTGATGGGCACTCCTGAATCTAAGGAGAAACTCTGATGGGTTTCTAATTTTCATGACGGGCAATTCAGGATCTAAGGTGGGGAGCTGATGGAACCTGCTGGACCTAAAGGGGACTCTGAAGGGCACTTCAGGATCTAAGTGGGACTGATGGGCACTCCTGGATCGAATACAATATTCTGATGAGCCCTCCTGGATCTAAGGCCTCGTACACACGAGGGGACATGTCCGATGAAAACGGTCCGCGGACCGTTTGCATCGGACATGTCCGCTCGGAGATTTCTGTCTGATGGTTGTACACACCATCAAACAAAAATCTGTGCGGACAGGATACGCGGTGATGTGGCCGCGCCGTCACCGCGACGATGACGCGGCAACGTGCACGACCCTGGAAGGTCAATGCTTCCACGCATGCGTCGAATCACTTCAACGCATGCGAGGGCTTTCAGCCGAGCGGACATGTCCGGTGAGTCATACAGACGACCAACAATGTCCGACGGACAGGCTTCCAGCGGACATGTTTCTTAGCATGCCAAGAAACATTTGTCCGCTGGAAACCTGTCCGATCCGTCGGAAAATTGTCCGGTCGGCCGTACACACGACCGAACATGTTCGCGGAAACTGGTCCGCCGGACCAGTTTCATCGGCCATGTTCGGTCGTGTGTACGAGGCCTAAGGGGGGTTTCTGATGGGCCCTCCTGGATCTAAGGGGAGACCGTGATGGGATCTCCTGGATCTACATTGGGACACTGATGAGCCCTCCTGGATCTAAGGTGGGACTTTGATGGCCACTCCTTTGTCTAGGGCAGGGATATTGCAATTAGCAGACCTCCAGCTGTTGCAGAACTACAAGTGCCATGAGGCATAGCAAGACTCTGACAGCCACAAGCATGACACCCAGAGGCAGAGGCATGATGGGATTTGTAGTTTTTCAACAGCTGGAGGTCCGCTAATTGCATATCCCTGGTCTAGGGGAAGACTCTGATGGGCACTTCCAGATATAAGGGGTGACTGATGGGCACTTCCAGATCTAAGGGGAGATTCTGATGGGCACTTCTGGATATAAGGGGAGTACTTTGGTAGGCTCTCATGGATGCAACGAGGGATGCTGACAGGCTTTTCAGGATGTAAGGGAATACTCTGGTAGGCTTTGTAGAATGTAGGAGGAACTGCTATAAGCACTACAGGAAGTATAGCGGAACTTATTAAGAAACACATTTTGTTTCGGGCTGCAAATACTAGTAAACTCCACCACATGGCCCTCGTACTGAAAAATATGTACATTGTGGGGACAACCCTCTAAATGATGGAGTTCAGGTGTCTCCAGTGAGGGGTGCTGTTAATACTATATCAAGACATTGTAGACATTTGAGATCTTCCAACTTGTGGTAAGAGAGTTTAGTGAAGATGGTGCCCCTGTGTAGAAAGCCAGCTGCATAGACATGGTTGACCAGTTTGGTGTAGAGGAACTCGAGCGTCCTGTACAGAGCCCTACTGAACACTTTTAGGATAAACGGGAACACTGGAGGTGAGCCAGGTCTTCTCATCCATCCATCATCAGTACCTGACCTCACAAATGATCTTTTGCTAAGCTTACAATCTTTTTCTTACAATCGCTATCAGGTTGCACAGTTTTCTTGATGTGTATGGAGACATCTACAATCAAACTGGATTGTCAAAACAGAAAGCAGCCAGTTTATTGGCTCTTCAAAGGAGCGGTCACTTCCCCTGATCCCCCAGGAGCCTGTAAAGTTATTCTTCTTGGTATTAGTGATGTCGGGGTCTGGTGGAGGGGTCATTGACAAGTGTCTGTCACCTATCCAGGAATTTACAACACCCGTCAGGGCCTTGTAAAAAAGCAGCTCAGCAGACAGTTCCATGCAGGCGATCCATACATCTGGCCAATTAGCGTCCACTGATAGATGCGCCCTGGGAAGTCAGCCATGTGTATAATTTGTTATTTTAATCTTCTGTATTGTTTAGACGTTTGTTTTCAATCACTCAGGAGATGAAATTGCTGACAGGGAGAATTTGAGCATGGGAACAGAGATTGCACCCCCCTCCCCTCCCATGCAATTATTCTGCCCGATAAAGAGGGCATTTCCTGTGGCTAATGACTTCTTAGGGCCAGGGACACGTCAAACGACTGCTGGAGTCTCTAAGACTGGAGTTATCAGGAATCAGCGAGACATAGGAACACCCAGAATGCACTAGACTCGCGCTACTTACAGCTGGGGCCCCCCAAAATGCACTGGACTAATGCCAATCACAGCTGGGGTACCAAGAATATGCTGCACTCACCGCAATCATAGTTGGGGCTCCCAGAATGCACTGCACGCATGCTACTCACAGTTGGGGTGCCCAGAATGCTCTGCGTTCATGCTAACCAAGGTTGGGGCTCCCATAATGTTCTTTCAGATGGAGTGCTCAGAAAGCAACGGACTCACGCTAATCACAGTTGGAGTCCTGAGAATATACTTCATTCACGCTGATCAGAGTTGGAGCACACAGAATGCACTGGACTTGCACTAATTACAGTGAGGGCTCCCATGATGCGCTGGATTTATGCCAATCAGAGCTAGAGCAATAAGCATGCACTACACCCATGCCAACCACAGTGCACCCGGAATGCACTGGCCTCACGCCAATCACAGTTGGGGACCCCAGAATGCACTGGACTCAGGCCAATCACAGTTGAGGCTCCCAGAATGCAATTCACTTATGCTAATCACAGTTAGGGTGCAGAGAATGCAATGGACTCCCGAGAATATACTGCACTCACGCTATCCACAGTTTGGGCACACAGAATGTACTGGACTTGCATTAACTACAGTGGGGGCTCCCATGATGCAATGGATTCAAGCCAATTGCAGTTGGAGCACCAAGGATGCAATACACTCATGCTAACCATAGTGCACTCAGAATTCACTGGCCTTATTCCAATCACAGTTGGGGCTCCCAGGATGCAATGGACTCACTCCAATCACAGTTGGGGCTCCCAGGGTGCACTGGACTCACGCCAATCACAGTTGGGCCCCCAGAATGCACTGGACTCAGGCCATCACAGTTGGGGCTCCCAGGATGCACTGGACTCGGGCCAATCACAGTTGAGGCTCACAGAATGCACTGCACTTATGCTAATCACAGTTAGGGTGCAGAGAATGCAATGGAATCCCAAGAATATACTGCACTCACGCTAATCACAGTTTGTGCACACAGAATGCACTGGACTTGCACAAACTACAGTGGGGCTCCCAGGATGCAAAGGATTCAAGCCAATTGCAGTTGGAGCACCAAGGATGCACTACACTCATGCTAACCATAGTGCACTCAGAATGCACTGGCCTCATTCCAATCACAGTTGGGGCTCTCAGGATGCAATGGACTCACGCCAATCACAGTTGGGGCTCTCAGGATGCAATGGACTCACGCCAATCACAGTTGGGGCACCCAGGATGCAATAGACTCACACCAATCACAGTTGCAGTTGGGGCTTCCAAGATGCACTGGACTCACGCCAATCACAGTTGGGGCTCCCAGGATGCACTGGATTCACGCCTATCACAGTTGCAGTTGGGGCTCCCAGGATGCACTAGACATTTGCAAATCACAGTTGGGGCTCCCAGGATGCACTGAATTCACGCCTATCACAGTTGCAGTTGGGGCTCCCAGGATGCACTAGACTTTTGCAAATCACAGTTGGGGCTCCCAGAATGCAAAAGACTCACGCCAATCACAGTTGGAGCACCAAGGATGCACTGCATTCATGCTAACCACAGTACACCCAGAATGCACTGGACGCTCACTCCAATCACAGTTGGAGCACCAAGGATGCACTGCATTCATGCTAATCACAATGCACCCAGAATACACTGGACTCTCACTCCAATCACAGTTGGGGCTCCTAGGATGCACTGGACTCACGCCAATCAATCACAGTTGGGGCTCCTAGGATGCACTGGACTCATGCCAATCACAGTTGGGGCTTCCAGGATGCACTGGACTCACACCAATCACAGTTGTGGCTTCCAGGATGCACTGGACTCACACCAATCACAGTTGGGGCTTCCAGGATGCACTAGACTCACACTAATCACAGTTGGGGCTTCCAGGATGCACTGGACTCACACTAATCACAGTTGGAGCACCAAGGACGCACTGCATTCATGCGAACCACAATGCACCCAGAATGCACTGGACGCTCCCCAATCACAGTTGGGGTTTTCAGAGTGCACTGGACTCATGCTAATCATTATCCAACCATGTTGAACTGGGCTCATGACAATCACAGGGCATACAGATTACGCTGGACTTGCGCTAAATTATAGTTGGGGCCCTCCAGGATGCATTAGGCTCAGGCTAATTACTTCTTGGGCCGCCAAGAATGGCTTTCTGTGTATTCTTGCGTTGAGCCTGTGTACTCACAGATATAGTGTGAACAAACCCTAAAAGTTTTTTTCACCGTAGTAACCGCTCGGAAAAGGAAGTGTCCTGGGGGGGCTTGGCGCTTTCATTGGGCATTTTATGGGAAAGACTTCTGAACCTCTTCGAATGTCTGCGTATGCTTGTGAAAAGTCTTCTTGCACGCCTGGTGGGTTTCCAGGTCTACTGAATGATGCGTGCAAATAAGCCCCTCCTGAAAACAAAAAGAAATAAGCGAGACATGGCCGATCAGGGAGACCTATTTACACACTGGAGCTGAACTTTGCCAGTCCTTCGGAGAATGCGATAAGCCGCGCAGAAATCCTTCAGTAAACAATGACTAACACGGCCAATCCGACAAATATTTGTCTGGCAGGACCGGGCGAGAGAGAGAGAGAGACAGGGGGGGTTCTGGGTAACGTAAGCCGACACAGTCTGCTGTTTCTCTGTGGCTGGCGTGGTGGTGGTGGTGCCGCCTGGGGTTGGCGATGTGAAGAACGCAACGTATATAAGAAAAGTCATCTGCCTCGTATGACATAACATAGCCAAGGGCTGCAAGTACACCCTCTGATCTCAGACAGAGCCCAGGGCTCAGGATAGGAACACAGAGATTGTTAGGACTTGCCGGAGTGATGTCACCGCCGGTGTGAATTCTCGCCTGTCACTGGTACTCCGAGCGGCCGGGGCAGCGATGATGCGTATAGGTGTCAGTCTTTCACCAGGATATCAATGTAATTTTCTAAATAAATTCTGACTGAACAATGCAAAAAAAAGGTATTTAAGAGACACCGTTGTCATTGCCTATTAATTTTACCAAATCTCTCCTCAAAACATTAATGTGATTTATTTACCTTTAATGGCTCATTCACACAGGCGGCCGAGGGTGGTAAAAAAAAATAGATGGTTGAGCCAAAATATTACTGACCCTGAACCCCTCTTCTCTAAGATACAACGGTAGCTGGAAAGGGTTGCACACATGCCGCGGGGCGTGATGCTCGACTTTTATACCCAGTGGCGAAACTACTAGGGTTGCAACCTGCAACCAAGCCCTGGTGTTCCGCCACCATTCCGCTGTTCTGTCAAGTTCTCCAACCCGTCAGAAACTCCAACCGCTTAAAGCGGAGATCTGCCTAAAAAAAGCTGGAAAGGGTTGCACACATGCCGCGGGGCGGGCGTGATGCTCGACTTTTATACCCAGTGGCGAAACTACTAGGGTCGCAACCTGCAACCAAGCCCTGGTGTTCCGCCACCATTCCGCTGTTCTGTCAAGTTCTCCAACCCGTCAGAAACTCCACCTGCTTAAAGCGGAGGTCCGCCTAAAAAAAAATAAAAATATTAAAAGCCAGCAGCTACAAATACTGCAGCTGCTGACTATTAATTACATGGACACTTACCTGTCCAGGGCACCCGCTGTGTCGGCAGCCTAAGCCGATCTGTCAGTCAGCTCTCGGGCGGCTGTCGCCGCCATCCTCAGTAAGGGAGTCAGGAAGTGAAGCCTTTTGGCTTCATTTCCTGGTTCCCTACTGCACATGCGCGAGTCACGCTGTGTGCCCTCACTGGTCCCCGCTGTCTTCGGGCACCTGTGTGTCTCCCAGAAGACAGCGGGGGAGGTCAGAGTAGGCGTCGGAAGTGGCGCAGATCTATGCTCATAAGTGGGAGCAAATACCTATATTAGACAGGTATCTGCTCCCTCCTCCCCCCTGAAAGGTGCCAAATGTGACACGGGGGGGGGGGGGGATTCCGGAAAGTGGAAGTTTTTGGGTGGAACTTCTCTTTAACGTCTGGTTTATTTAAAACCAGCAGTAATTGGATTTTTTGGACGAATTGGTGGTTGGACACAACACTGGCAACCGAATAGAGTCCGGTGCAGGATATTTAGAGCAGAGATTCTCACTCCGCTCCGATACTAGCCAACAAAATGGCCACCTCCGAGGCGGGAGACAACTTTGTCCTCGTTAGCGGCTGTGCTGTCAAAACAGCTCATAGAATGCATTAAGGTGAAAAACCATGAGACTTCACAATCCCTTTAATGTGTTTTGGCTGGTCATGCAACTTTTGCTGCCTACTATATCCCACCCACTTTCAGGTGCCATTGTAACGAGCCAACCAATGTCATTCACTTTACCTGTCAGCGGACATAATGTTATGGCGGATCAAGTCTAAAAGTCCTGTTTGTAACCATGGTGGACACAAGACTAGGAGAAGAAAAGAAAGTCGTGTGAGAAAGACACCGGGGAGGTTCACACAGGACAGGGGTGTGAGTGTGTGTTCTAGGTGTGGGAAAGTGTATCGGCCCCGAGGAGCCGGTCTCTGTTTCTCACCGTCATCTACAACCCCCTACGGCTACCTGTTCCCTCGCATGGAGAAACAAACAAAGCTCGGCTTCACCTGTCTTCTCAATCATCATTGCCGATCATTGCACGGCCTCCATCTATGGGGGTTAAAGTGAAACTCCAGTCAAGACTTCATTCTAGTTTTGGAGATAATAAACAAATAGCACGGTTACTAACAGGCTGTTGGTGACTTTTTCAGAAAGTCAGAGTTAAAGAAGAATTCCAGGTATGGATATTTTGTATGTAGTTCCATTGGTCCATCTTGGAAGGAAGAGACTGAGAACTCTTATGCGTAAGGGGAGACTAAGGACTATAGAGTAAAAGGGGGAGACTGAGGACTCTGGTGTAAAAGGGAGGAGGGCTAAGGACTCTGTTGTGAAAGGGAACAAAGACAGAGGACTCTGATGTGAAAGGGAAGGAGCGGTGTGAAGGTGGGAGGGGGACTGAAGACATGTAAGGGAGAGACTGAGAACTCTTATGCGTAATAGGAGACTAAGAACTATAATGTGAAATGGGGAGACTACAAACTATAATGTAAAATGTAAAAGGGAGAAGGGCTAGGGACTCTGATGTAAAAGGGAGGAGGGCTAAGGACTCTGTTGTGAAAGGGAAGAAAGACAGGGGACTCTGATGTGAAAGGGGAGGAGCGGTGGGAGGGGGACTGAAGACATGTAAGGGAGAGACTGAGAACTCTTATGCGTAATAGGAGACTAAGAACTATAATGTAAAAGGGAGGAGGGCTAGGGACTCTGATGTAAAAGGGAGGAGGGCTAAGGACTCTGATGTAAAAGGGAGGAGGGCTAGGGACTCTGATGTAAAAGGGAGGAGGGCTAAGGACTCTGATGTAAAAGGGAGGAGGGCTAAGGACTCTGATGTAAAAGGGAGGAGGGCTAAGGACTCTGATGTAAAAGGGAGGAGGGCTAAGGACTCTGATGTAAAAGGGAGGAGGGCTAGGGACTCTGATGTAAAAGGGAGGAGGGCTAAGGACTCTGATGTAAAAGGGAGGAGGAGGGCTAAGGACTCTGATGTAAAAGGGAGGAGGGCTAAGGACTCTGATGTAAAAGGGAGGAGGGCTAGGGACTCTGATGTAAAAGGGAGGAGGGCTAAGGACTCTGATGTAAAAGGGAGGAGGGCTAGGGACTCTGATGTAAAAGGGAGGAGGGCTAAGGACTCTGGTGTAAAAGGGAGGAGGGCTAAGGACTCTGATGTAAAAGGGAGGAGGGCTAAGGGCTCTGATGTAAAAGGGAGGAGGGCTAAGGGCTCTGGTGTAAAAGGGAGGAGGGCTAAGGACTCGGATGTGAAAGGGAAGGAAGACAGAGGTCTCTGATGTGTAAGGGGAGGAGGGGTTTGAGGACTCAGGTGTGAAGGGGGAGGGGGACTGAGGACTCTTATGCGTAATGGGAGACTAAGAACTATAATGTGAAAGGGGGAGTCTGAAGAACTATAATGTAAAAGGGAGGAGGGCTAAGTACTCTGATGTGAAAGTGATTGAGGTGGGGTGGTGCCTTGAGATTTTGCATATTTTTAAAGGGTGCTGTATTTTTTTTTAAAGTTGACACCCACAGGTAATTGCCGTGTTACACTGGTCCAAGCTGTAACTATGTATAAAACATCCAAACCTGGAATTATAATTTAAGTCTTTAATAGGCTCATTCCTACAACACAGACTAAATCTCATTTCCTGGGGTCCTCCTGAGTCGGGCGGGACGGTATGTGCTGCTGGAGGGAGAGAATGGCTGCAGGCTCATCCAATTTACTGGAAGATGAGGCGGCAACAATTAGGACATTTCTTTGGTGTCGGGAAGTGCGATGATGACAGGACAATCCTCCGATCTCTTACGGGAACTGTCCTGTGACTCACCACACACACTGAATTGCTCAGAGCTACACAGGTATCCATCCATCCCCTAATGCTCACGTATCTCCATGTCCTTCCATCCCCTAATGCTCACGTATCTCCATGTCCTTCTATCCCCTAATGCTCACGTATCTCCATGTCCTTCCATCCCCTAATGCTCACGTATCTCCATGTCCTTCTATCCCATAATGCTCACGTATCTCCACGTCCTTCCATCCCCTAATGCTCACGTATCTCCATGTCCTTCTATCCCATAATGCTCACGTATCTCCATGTCCTTCCATCCCCTAATGCTCACGTATCTCCATGTCCTTCCATCCCCTAATGCTCACGTATCTCCATGTCCTTCCATCCCCTAATGCTCACGTATCTCCATGTCCTTCCATCCCCTAATGCTCACGTATCTCCATATCCTTCTATCCCCTAATGCTCACATATCTCCATGTCCTTCCATCCCCTAATGCTCACGTATCTCCATATCCTTCCATCCCCTAATGCTCACGTATCTCCATGTCCTTCTATCCCCTAATGCTCACGTATCTCCATGTCCTTCTATCCCCTAATGCTCACGTATCTCCATATCCTTCTATCCCCTAATGCTCACGTATCTCCATGTCCTTCTTTTTTTTTACTCATCTTTTATTTTATTTTTCCACAGATAACAGAAAATGTTTACAACTATAGATACGTTTTCCACACATTTTAACATTTTAATCCGTCACTATATTTACCCTAAGCCCTCCTTACTCCTATTACCCATCCATCTGATACTCCCTCCCTACCCCTCCCCCCCCCCCTCTCCAAAAAAAAAAAAAAAAAAAAAAGGAACCAATATATTCCCCCCACCCCTCCCGCCCCCCTCCTCTTCTCCCCTTCTCCTCTCCCGAGATATTGGACATACACTTCTAAATTCCAAGTCAGCTACCAATGCTTTAAATCTTTCTCTCTCAGAGTCTAGTTTCCCTCTATTAACACCTTTCCTTCTTCTGATCTCATAAATACATTCCATCCGGACCATATTTCTTCGTACTGTATCCTCCTATTCTGCGCTGTACACACCAAATCTTCCATTGCACCTACCTCCTCAATCCTTTTAAGCCAACCTGCAATAGATGGCGGGCATATATCCCTCCACTTCAGTGTAACTCCTGCCCGTGCCGCATTGATCATGTGGCACACTACCGACTTCCTATACTTCTGCACCGGTACTTCTGAACTATGTAACAGGAAAAGAGCAGGATCATCCGGAAGTAATACTTCCGAAAATTTTTGCGAGATTCTTCTCACCTCCTCCCAATAATGTCTTATTTTTTGGCAATACCAAAAAATATGTAACAAAGTTCCTTGTTCTCTACCACATCTCCAACACCTTTCATCTACTTCTTTATCAAATTGGTGTAATCTTTCTGGGGTGTAATACCATTGTACAAGAAGCTTATAATTAGCTTCTTGCGTTTTTGAACATACCGACGAGTTGACTGCCAGGTATATTATTTGTTTATGCTGTGTTGGGGTGAAAATCCTCCCCAGATCTTTTTCCCATTTCCGAATGCCTGGCATCACAAAATCCTCAGCTGGCATGTTCAGAAACCCATACATTTTAGATAATACTCTCGGTAGAGGTTCCACCCCATCGCAGCATCTCTCTAGTGTTGTCAATTGCCTACAAAATTCTGTTACCGGACCCAAAGATCTTAGAAAATGACTTACCTGAAGTGCCTGCCACAATGCAAGTTCAAATTTACCTCCTTCCTCTGTCAGTTCCCCGATTGATGGCCAAACATTTGACCTCAAGAAATCTGAGACCTGACAGAGGTTCTTTCCTTCCATGTCCTTCTATCCCCTAATGCTCACGTATCTCCATATCCTTCTATCCCCTAATGCTCACGTATCTCCATGTCCTTCCATCCCCTAATGCTCACGTATCTCCATATCCTTCTATCCCCTAATGCTCACATATCTCCATGTCCTTCCATCCCCTAATGCTCACGTATCTCCATATCCTTCCATCCCCTAATGCTCACGTATCTCCATGTCCTTCTATCCCCTAATGCTCACGTATCTCCATGTCCTTCTATCCCCTAATGCTCACGTATCTCCATATCCTTCTATCCCCTAATGCTCACGTATCTCCATGTCCTTCTATCCCCTAATGCTCACGTATCTCCATATCCTTCTATCCCCTAATGCTCACGTATCTCCATGTCCTTCTATCCCATAATGCTCACGTATCTCCATGTCCTTCCATCCCCTAATGCTCACGTATCTCCATGTCCTTCCATCCCCTAATGCTCACGTATCTCCATGTCCTTCCATCCCATTATGCTCACGTATCTCCATGTCCTTCTATCCCCTAATGCTCACGTATCTCCATATCCTTCCATCCCCTAATGCTCACGTATCTCCATGTCCTTCTATCCCATAATGCTCACGTATCTCCATGTCCTTCCATCCCCTAATGCTCATGTATCTCCATGTCCTTCCATCCCCTAATGCTCACGTATCTCCATGTCCTTCCATCCCCTAATGCTCACGTATCTCCATGTCCTTCTATCCCATAATGCTCACGTATCTCCATGTCCTTCCATCCCCTAATGCTCACGTATCTCCATGTCCTTCTATCCCATAATGCTCACGTATCTCCATATCCTTCTATCCCCTAATGCTCACGTATCTCCATGTCCTTCCATCCCCTAATGCTCACGTATCTCCATGTCCTTCCATCCCCTAATGCTCACGTATCTCCATGTCCTTCTATCCCCTAATGCTCACGTATCTCCATGTCCTTCCATCCCCTAATGCTCACGTATCTCCATGTCCTTCCATCCCCTAATGCTCACGTATCTCCATGTCCTTCCATCCCCCAATGCTCACGTATCCCCATGTCCTTCTATCCCCTAATGTTCACGTATCTTCATGCCAACCCGAAATGGCCATATTATGTAAAGGGGGTTAAAGTAAAGTAAGTAAGAAAGTAGGGAAGGCATTGATCCTGTGTTTCTGCAAAGCCCCCTAGTGAAAACACCTCCCATAGTACACAGAAACACTGGCTAGGGAAACAGTTAACCCTTTGATCTCATTAGTACAGTGACAGTGCATATTATTATATTATATTATTACGGATTACTGTATTAGTGTGACTGGTTACCGCAAACTGTCAGCTAGTGCCTGACTGATCTCCGCAATATCGCAGTCCTGCTATAAGTCGCTGATTGACCCAATTACTAGTAAGAAAAAAAAAATAACAATAAAAAAAATCCCATAATTGGTAGACGCTCTAATTTTTCTGCAAACCAATCAATATATGCTTGTTGGGATTTTTTTTTTTTTTTTACCAAAAACATGTAGCAGGATACATATTGGACTAAATTGAGGAAGAAATTGGCCTTTAAATTTTTTTATTGGATGTGTGTTATAGCAGAAAGTAAAAAAATATCATTTTTTTTTTCAAAATTATCGCTTTTTTGTTTATAGCGCAAACAATACAAATAAAAATAAAAAAACACAGAGGTGATCAAATACCACCAAAAGAAAGCTCTTTTTGTGGGGGGAAAAAAATTACATTTTATTTGAGTACAGCGTCGCACGACTGCACAATTTTTGGTTAAAGCGGGGGTTGACCCTAAAAAAATAATGTTTTTTTTTCCTACCATGCCATCCAGCATACTAGCGCGAGCTACAGTATGCCTTTATTTAATTTGTTTGCGCCGTACTCACAGTTTAATCCCTTAGTTAAGTTTCAGACTCCCCGCGGGGAGTAGGCGTTCCTATGCAGAGGGGAACATGATTGACGGCCGGCTATGGCGCGTCACGCTTCCCGAAAATAGCCGAAATAGGACTTGGCTCTTAACGGCGCCTGCGCAGTCAGCTCCTAGTCTGTGCGCAGGCGCCGTATAGCGCCGTGAGGAGCCAAGTCCTACTCCGGCTATTTTCGGGAAGCGTGACGCGCCAAAGCCGGCCGTCAATCATGTTCCCCTCTGCATAGGAACGCCTACTCCCCGCGGGGAGTCTGAAACTTAACTAAGGGATTAAACTGTGAGTACGGCGCAAAAAATAAAAATAAAGGCATACTGTAGCTCACGCTAGTATGCTGGATGGCATGGTAGAAACTTGTTTTTTAGGGTGAACCACCGCTTTAAAGTAACGCAGTGCCATATCGCAAAAAAATGGCCTGGTCATGAAGGGGGGGGGGTAAATCTTCTGGAGGACAAGTGGTTAAGACAATAGTGTGTTGCAAAGCGGTGAGCAAACTGTTGGTGCTCTATAAATCCTGTAGAATAATAGAAATGATAATAATAAAAATAATAATAATAAAAAAAAAATAATAATAATAATAATATTAGAGAGAGGAAACCAACACTGCTGATCACATGGGGAAGAATCAGTGACTGGAGGAGGATTCGTCTTTTGTGGTGCCCATGGCCACCTACAGCTATGAGATGATTACCCGGTATAGGGCACTGCCATCTCTTGCAGATGCCCCAGGACACAGAAGGATGTGCGCCATCTACAGGAAGTTGTACATCCACTGGTCCTCATTACGCTGACCCCTCCCCCCTCCAGGGCAGCCATTCAACAACCCAACGCAGCGCCGGCGGGGAATGTATCGCTACGGGACGGCTAGTTAAGGCACGTTTCTATTAATAGACGCATCATTTCACATCTCCGAAAACCTCCACCACAAACAGTACACAACTAGACCGCCATAGCGGAGACGTACAGTCCGGAACGGGGGGGGGGGGCGCCAATGACAAGAACCAGATTACATTCTCATGTCGCTACAACAAGAAGTATTCATTCATCAGCATTGTAGGAAGTGATAAGGAAATCTGGATAGTTGTATTCGGACATAATTACTAAGAAAGCGATTGCTGGAAGGAAGGTATAGGTTTGTTTTTGTTACGTATTTTCCCTAATTTTTTTACAGTATAAATTCTACAGACGCTTTTTGGTTATTAGTGTAATGTTTATGGTTTATTTTATGTATTAATTTAATTGAATATATACATTTAGGCCCCTTTCACACAGGCATTTTGTTCTCTTTATCCGTTCTGTCATGTTTTTAATTTTTTTTTTTAGAAAATCGGATGAAAAACAGACCTGGACTTCAGTTTTTACATCCGTAAAAAAAAAAAAAAGGCATGGAGTTCCCCCCAAAATCCATACCAGACCCTTATCTGCGCATGCAGCCTTTGCAGACCAGGAAAGGAGGGGGGGGCGAGGGAGCAGCTCATCAGCTGTCAGAGGGGTTCCCCACTGACAGCGGATTGTAAAAACAAATGCCAACAAAACAAGAATTCAGAAAAAAACAACGTGCCCTGCCCCTATCCATACCAAGCACTTTGGATCGGATATGGATTTTAAGGGGAACCCCATGCCTTTTTTTTTTTTTAAATGGGTTGGGGTCCCAGCCCAAATACATACCAGCCGCTTATCCGAACATGCAAAAAAAAAAAAATTGCATGGGTTCCCCCCAAAATCCATACCAGACCCTTATCTGAGCATGCAGCCTGGCAGGCTAGGAAAGAAGAGGGTGGGGGTTTAGCGAGCGGTTTATCAGCTGTCAGAGGGGTTCCCCACTGACAGCTGAATGTTAAAACTGCTGGAAATAAAAAATTCTGACTGGCAACGCCCAAATTTAAAAAAAATGGCATGGGGTTCCCCCCTAAAATCCATACCAGACCCTTATCTGAGCAAGCAGGAAAGAAGGGGGAGGGGGTGGTCAGCGAGCGGCTCATCAGCTGTCGGAGGGGTTCCCGCTAACAGCTAAATGTAAAAACAAATGCCAGCAATTAAAAATTCTGAATAAAACTGTGTGGGGCCCCCCCATCCATACCAGATGCTTCAGATCTGGTATGGATTTTAAGGGGAACCCCATACCAAATAAAAAAATGGCGTGGGGTCCCCCCAAAATCCATACCAGACCCTTATCTGAGCATGCAGCTTGGCAGGCCAGGTAAGGAGGGAGGGCGAGCGAGCAGGTTATCAGCTGTCAGAGGGGTTCCCTGCTGACAGCTATATGTAAAAGCAGATGCCAGCAATTAAAAGTTACGATGGTCCCCCCCATCAATTTATACCAAGCACCAAATCCATACCAGACCTTTATCGGAGCATGCAAAAAAAAAAAAAAACACGCCATTATTTAAAAAAAAATGGCGTGGGGTTCCCCCCAAATTCCATACCAGACCATTATCTGAGCATGCAGCCTGGCAGGCCAGGAAAGGGGGGGGGGGAAACGAGCAAGCGCCCCTTCCCATACTCTACCATAGCAGGCCACACGCCCTCAACATGGTGGTGCATGTTGATGGGGACAAGGGCCTCTTCCCCACAACCCTGGCTGGTGGTTGTAGGGGTCTGCTGGCGGGAGGGGGCTTATCGGAATCTAGAAACCACCGTTAACAAAGGGACCCCCAGATCCCAACCCCCTTTTATGGGAATAAGTATGGGGTACACAGTACCCCTACTCATTCACCCCCAAAAAAGTGCAGTGTAGATGTAGATCCATCGTCAATCATGACCTACCCGAAAAACTAAAACAGAAGAGCCACCGCCTGACATTTCAAATAACTAAGGGGCGGGGGTGACCCGATGACGTCCCCAGGTGACCCCGTCCCCTTGTGATGTCATCGACCCAGCATGCCCCCGGGAATTTTATATCAATGCTCTTTTCCACTGCCACTTTATACACATTATACATTAACCCCCCCATCCCTCCGGTTGGGTTGGGTGTCCTTTTTTTCGCTTAGGTCAGCGGTATTGTTGTCGTCTCCAGTAAGCCTGCAGGTTTTCATCTCCCGCCAATGTCCAGAAAAAAACGCTGTACAATTCTGTCCTTCTGTGTGAGTGACGCAATACAAGCCGGAGGGGCCCCAATCTCTATAGATAGCAACTGAAGGTTAGCACCCCGCTACATAAACACAGGCAAGCCACACGAGGGCCAATCACAGAGCTCCGGGGGGCTTAATGGGTTAAAGCCTGCACAAATATTTTCTGTTTAAGGAACAAATTTCGCCATTCTCAGCTTATCGCCAGGGATCAAAAATAGACCCAGAATGTGAAATATCGCCGAGCGCCCCTCCCATGAGTGAAGTGGATTGTACTTGGCCTAAACTGAAGTGAATCTAAAGCCGAGTAAAGAACCTTTCTTCTTTCTGTGTCTGTCTATAGGAAGATACACAACAGGAAAAGGAGAGGAAATCCTCTATTACACAGTTGTCACCAAAAAAACAAAAACAAACAGGTGTCACTATTAGAAGATTTCCTGTTTAGGAGGGAACTGTAAAGTTTGGATTTTTCCCACCACTTTTTTGGGGTGAATCACCCTAGCCACGGCACAAAGCAATAAATACCCAACAGGGGCCTATCCACATTCCATCAAAAACCATAAATACTGTACAATAAATACAATAAAGCAGGGTTTGACAAATTTGCTTGGAATCTAGGAGCCAGCTAAAAAAGTTAGGAGCCAGAAAACGCGCCCCGTCCCGACGAGCTTGCGCGCAGAAGCGAACACATACGTGAGCAGCGCCCGCATATGTAAACGGTGTTCAAACCACACATGTGAGGTATCACCGCGATCGTTAGAGCAATAATTCTAGCCCTAGTCCTCCTCTGTAACTCAAAACATGCAACCTGTAGATTTTTTTAAACGTCGCCTATGAAGATTTTAAAGGGTAAAAGTTTGTCGGCATTCCACGAGCGGACGCAATTTTGAAGCGTGACATGTTGGGTATGAATTTACTCGGCGTAACATTATCTTTCATACTATTAAAAAACATGGGGATAACTTTACTGTTGTCTTATTTTTTCATTAAAAAAAAGTGTAATTTTTTCCCAAAAAAGTGCGCTTGTAAGACCGCTGCGCAAATACGGCATGACAGAAAGTATTGCAACGATCGCCATTTTATTCTCTAGGGTGTTAGGATAAAAAATATATATAATGTTTGGGGGTTCTAATTAGAGGGAAGAAGATGGCAGTGAAAATAGTGAAAAATTACATTAGAATTGCTGTTTAACTTGTAATGCTTAACTTGTAATACCAACGGCCACCACCAGATGGTGCCAGCTCACACATCTGGTGGTAATAACTTGTAATACCAACGGCTCACCACCAGATGGCGCCAGCTCACCAAAAAAAAACAAAAACTTTTTGCCCCCCTTCCAAGCCAAGTCGCCAGGACCCTATTTCTAGTCGCCATGGCGACCTGGCGCCCAGGATTTGTCGAGCCCTGCAATAAAGGTAGGGATGCATTTATACATCGGCCCCCGAAAATGTATTATCAGACGAAAATGGGGTTATCAGCGTAGTGGCAATAAAAGAAAAAAAGAGGTGGCATGACTTCCAATGCAAAATCCCATCCCGTTGACTTCAATGCAAAAATCGCCTCCCATTCACTTTAATGCAAAAAAAATATTATTATTTCGGTGCAACACTACTTCAAGGTAAGCAGGGGTCTCCAAACTTTTCAGTAAGAGGGTCATATAAGGGGAGATTTACTAACACTGGAGAGTGCAAAATCTGGTGCAGCTCTGCATAGAAACCAATCGGCTTCCAGGTTTTATTGTCAAAGCTTCATTGAACAAGCTGAAGTGAGAAGCCGATTGGTTGCCATGCACAGCTGCACCAGATTCTAAATGCTCCAGTTTTAGTAAATCGCCCCCAATAGGATATTTTACAAATAAACGCAGACCAAACATATCCTTATCAGGGCCCCCCTTACATCAGGGTCCCCATCAGAGCCTCCTTTACATCAGGGTCCCTATCAGAGCCCCCTTTACATCAGGGTCCCCTTTAGAAACCCCCTTATATCTGGGTCCCCATCAGAGCCCCCCTTATATCAGGGTCTTTATCAGAATCTCCCCTTACATCAGGGTCCCCATCAGAGCACCCTTACATCAGGGTCCCCATCAGAGCCCCCTTACATTAGGGTCCCCATCAGAGCCCCTTTACATTATGGTCCCCATCAGAGCCCCCATAATATCAGGGTCCCCATGAGAGCCCCCCCCTTATATCAGAGCCCCAATCAGAATATCCCCTTACATCAGGGTCCCTATCAGAATCCCCCCTTACATCAGGGTCCCTATCAGACTCCTCCTTACATCAGGGTCCCTGTCAGAGCCCCCTTACATCAGGATCCCCATCAGAGCCCCCCTTACATCAGGGTCCCCATCAGAGTCACCCTTACATCAGGATCCCTATCAGAGCCCCCCTTACATCAGGGTCCCTATCAGAATCCCCCCTTACATCAGGGTCCCTATCAGAATCCCCCCTTACATCAGGGTCCCTATCAGAATCCCCCCTTACATCAGGGTCCCCATCAGAGACACCCTTACATCAGGGTCCCTATCAGAGCCCCCTTTACATCAGGGTCCCCATCAGAGCCCCCCTTACATCAGGGTCCCCATCAGAGCCCCCCTTACATCAGGGTCCCTATCAGAATCCCCCCTTACTTTAGAAATGAAGACCACAGGCAGCCTCTACACATTGGGGATAGGCCACTGACCCTAGCTAGGGGGGGGGGGGGGGGCAAATAAAATCTTGTAGTGGGCCAGACATGGGCCATGGTCCATAGTTTGGAGACCCCTAGTCTCACCAAGCAGGATCCAAGATCATATTAGCTTTTCACAGGGAGAGGAAATCAAGGCTGTCACACGGGCAACGTCTGTTCCAATCACATGTCTGCCTGCCCTATCATGTATAACCAGAAGTCAGAAATGCACCAAAGACAGGGTTGACTTTTTTTATACGTTTTTCTGACCTGTCGGCATCCCCCTGTCCCGGCGACGCGTTCCGCTGAAGAGTTTCCCGCACAGCCGCCATTCCGTCAGGTAGTCGGTTCAGTCTTCGGGTGTACAGACCCAGCCCGCCATCGGTCAGGTAGCTGATAGAGAAAGCAAAGAATGATCAGACACCTCACACCACCGCATGTCTACTACATGTATAATATTTATTTTATGACCGGTACTTCTATAGTTCCATCAATTTACATATATATTGTACATTCACATCAGTCCCCGCCCCCAAGGAGCTTACAAAATAAAGGTCCCCATCTCACATTCATACACATACTAAAGCCAAATCATACAGGAGACAATTAACCACTTCAGCCCCGGAAGGATTTGCCCCTTTCCTGACCCGAGCACTTTTTGCGATTCGGCACTGCGTCGCTTTAACTGACAATTGCACGGTCGTGCAACTCTCTCATTCCCCATACATGCCCCCAGCACAAATCCACACCTCCCAAAAAAAATGTAAAAAATCCCGCCTCCTAGTACAAATCCTCTACCCCTCTGAGCACAAATCCTCTCCCCTCACTCCAAATCCCCTCCCCCCCCAGCACAAATGATCCCCATTGTAGCACAAACCCCCCACTCAAATTTCCCCTCCTAGCACAAATACCCCCAATTATCCCTGCTAGCTAGCACAAATCCCTCCCCCTCCAAAAAAATAAATAAAAATATTGCTCCTCCTAGAGCACATACCTCCCACCCAACCATATTACCTTTTCTAGCACAAACCACCAAAAATCCCCCCCTCCTAGCACAAATTTTCTTCCCCCATCCCCCCTCCCACTAGGTTTAGAGTTACCGCCCCCCACACCATTTTACTTTTTCTAGCACAAACCCCCCCAAAATTCCCCCTCCTAGCACAAATCTTCTTCCCCCATCCCCCCTCCCACCACAAATCCCCTCAAATCAACACTCCTAGCACACCCACCCAAACGCCCCCCCTCCTAGAACAATTCATATCCCCTGCCGCCCCCCCCCCCCCAAATTCCTCTTCCGAACACAAATCCCCTCCCCACCTTACATGATACCACAGTGCCCAGGGCAGCCACCCCCCCCCCCGGCCCACCCCTTGTCCAGGTGTTCTGTCGAGAAGTGCCCCGCCCATCGAATAGTGCCCGCGTATGTGCAGGACAGAGCCGCACTCCAGCTGAGCATGTCGAGATCCTACGGGGTAAAATAACCGCACCAGCCAGGAAGACACTGGCTGCAAAAAGCGCCCAGAGGCGATTCAGTTCGCATGTGTAGCGCTATACAAGTCACTCATTCATTCATTCAGGTGCCGATCAGCTGGAGTGACGTGACCATGGCGCAAGCGCACATTGTAGGAGGTATCTCTCGATGGGAGATACCATTTCACAGGCACAATTGAAACCTATATAAACAACGGGGGGATACGTCGGCAGAATGGCACGGCTGGGCACATCCATGTACATGTATGTGGCTCTTTAAGCCCAGCCGTGGGGTCACGTGCACGCGACCCGGTCCGAAGCTCCGTGGCCGCGGGACTCGCGGACCCGATTGCCGCTGGAGTCCCGCGATCGGTCCCCGGAGCTGAAGAACGGGGAGAGCCGTGTGTAAACACAGCTTCCCCGTTCTTCACTGTGGCGCAGTCATCAATCGTGTGTTCCCTCTTATAGGGAACCACAATCGATGACATCACACCTACAGCCACACCCCCCTACAGTTAGAAACACAAATGAGGTCACACAAAACCCCTTCAGCGCCCCCTTGGGGTTAACTCCCAAATTGCAATTGTCATTTTCACAGTAAACAATGCATTTTAAATGCATTTTTTCGCAGTGAAAATGACAATGGTCCCAAAAATGTGTCAAAATTGTCCGCCATAATGTCGCAGTCACGTAAAAAAATCGCTGATCCCCCGCCATTAGTAGTAAAAAAAGATTTTTTTATAAAAATGCAATAAAACGATCCCCTTTTTTGTAAACGCTCTACATTTTGCGCAAACCAATCGATAAACGCTTATTGCGATTTTTTTTTACCAAAAATATGTAGAAGAATACGTATCGGCCTAAACTGAGGAAAAAAAATAATGTTTTATATATTTTTGGGGATATTTATTATAGCAAAAAGTAAAAAAATATTGAATTTTTTTCAAAATTGTCGCTCTATTTTTGTTTATAGCGCAAAAAATAAAAACCGCAGAGGTGATCAAATACCACCAAAAGAAAGCTCTATTTGTGGGAAAAAAAGGACAGCAATTTTGTTTGGGAGCCACGTCGCACGACCGCGCAATTGTCAGTTAAAGCGACGCAGTGCTGAATCGCAAAAACTGGCCGGGTCCTTTGGCTGCCTAAAGGTCTTAAGTGGTTAAATTGTGGCTGTGAAATGGTATCTCCCATCGAGATGCGCCATGGTCATGTCACTCCAGCTGGCTCCGTCTTGCGCATACGCAGGCACGTCAGCCCAGATGATCGGCAAATCAGCAGTTGTGCTATGGCGTACGGCGCATGCGCCGTTCGTCCCGGGCACTATTCGATAGGGGGGGGCACTTCTCGACAGAACACCGGCCCTGATCAGCGATGTCAATAGTTTAAAGTTAATTGGCTTCATTCTTAATGAATATGCAATCAAGATTGTAGCGGATCCCTGAGGCCTGACCCTCCCGGGAGGACAGAATACCGGCCCAGCCTGAAAAATGGCCCCACATTCCTGGAGATCAGGGACAGAATTCCACCCACACCAACCAATGAGAGGGCGAGCTTATCCCATCCCGACCCGTCCTTCCTATCTGATTGCTGTGGGAAGACGGGATGATGATGAGTTCACACACCTTAAGGAATGAGGTCATCTCACACTCAGCTGAGGTGGGCAGGGGGGGGGGGGGGGGGGGGGGGGGGGGGTTGGGGGGGAGGGGGGGGGGGAGGGGGGTTTGCAGCCATGCAGAAAACTTCCCAAAAATGTGGCGAGTTCACTCCTACAGGACGTGTTACTACAGAGCGACCAGAAGGGTCCAACCAAAGATAGGAATCTGCTGACACCACCAAAGGTGACCTTTACATAATGACCCCCACCAAAGGTGACCTTTACATAATGACCCCCCCCCCCCCCCATCTGCAGCTCAATACAAACACTGGAGGAGTCACTCAGGTTTAGAGAATCTCAGAGTTTTGCTCAGAAATCTTTTATTCTCTTTTATGATGTTCACAGAACTCCAGATAGACAGAAATCCACCAATGTGTGCCGGGTTTGTATTCATCAAAACCCATAAGAGTTTATATTAAAAAAGCAACTATTGAAGGAATCAGCGTCGGCCTCTTATAACCTCCCTGTACAGCAAAGCTCAGACTGAGAAAGGAAGAAGCAGCACAAGGAGCCCAAATCAGTTGTGCTGCACTCAGGGGCGGCCTGGTCCATCAAAGTGATTGTAAACCCTTTTTTTACCTGGACTTCTACCTATTTATAGGCAAGCCTAGAATAAGACTTACCTCCAGCGCTCGCAATGGAGATAGCACATTCGTCGCGCTGTAACAGACAGAAAAGCGCGAATCGTCTTTTACTAACACGGAATCAGCAAAAGCAGCCCCAAGGGTGGCGCCATCCGCATGAAACTTCCCCTTTATAGTGCCGTAGTACGTGTTGTACGTCACCGCGCTTTGCTAAAGCATTTTTTTTTCACGATCGCGTATAGGCAAGGCCGTTTTAACGATCGGGTTGAAAAAAAACATGTTTTTTTTTCTAGACCATTAAAAACGTAGGGCCAGATTCACAGAAGAAGTACGCAGGCGTATATCCTGATACGCCGTCGTATCTCTGAGATACGATTGTCGTATCTATGCGCCTGATTCATAGAATCAGGTTACGCATAGATAGCCCTAAGATCCGACAGGTATAAGTGACTTACACCGCCGGATCTTAGGCTGCAATTCTAGGCCGGCCGCTAGGTGGCGATTCCATTGCGGTCGGCGTAGAATATGCAAAT
Source organism: Rana temporaria (assembly GCF_905171775.1). Classification (NCBI taxonomy): domain Eukaryota; kingdom Metazoa; phylum Chordata; class Amphibia; order Anura; family Ranidae; genus Rana; species Rana temporaria. Next base: position 5,402,383 of record NC_053499.1, read on the forward strand.
GACTAGTTACGCCGATTCACGAACGTACACTTTGCCCGTCGCTCTAAATTTACGTTGTTTCCGTAGAGATACGCCGCGTAAAACTAAAGCTGCCCTCTAGGTGGTCTAGCCAATGTTAAGTATGGCCGTCGTTCCCGCGTCGAAATTTGAAATTTCACGTCGTTTGCGTAAGTCGTCCGTTAATGGCGCTGGACGTCATTTACGTTAACGTCGAAAACCAATGACGTCCTTGCGACGTCATTTAGCGCAATGCACGTCGGGTAATTTTACGGACGGAGCATGCGCAGTACGCTCGGCGTGGGAATGCACCTAATTTAAATGGTGCCCGCCCCATTTGAATTAGGCGGGCTTGAATTGTGAATCAGGCACTTACGCTGTAAACTTGCGGCGGTGTAACGTAAATGGGATACGTTACGCCGCCGCAGCGTAACGTAATTCTACCTGAATCTGGCCCGTAATTTTTTACAACCCCGAAAAACGTGTGTCGTGTGTACGCGGCATTGGTTTTAGGCTTTAATCTCCTTTTAATGTGTCTGGGGGGGGGTCAACTAATCCGATATAAAAAGGGCCAATAAAAAGGGATAATCCACAAAGAACAGATGTTTAATTCTGGGCCACTGAACACCATTCCTCCTCCGTTCTACATATCAAAGCCCCTTTTTTATAATAAGAGGGGGGGGGGGAGGGGAGGATCGGCCATCACCTCTCAGAAACGGGACCCAGCCAGAGAGCCCCAATTACACACGGAGATTACACTCTGTACAATGTCTGCCGGTGTATTCAGTTACAGGGAACCTGAAGACGAGGTCCCCCAGGGCAGGATGGCGGGAATTCCCCCCCACCCCAAATATGAGAATAATAGCAGCACCGGCAGTAAAAACGAGGGCTCAGTATGTTCTATAGAATGTCATGAAGGTTTCCCAGGAGTGTGAACTACCACTGTAATATGTAAGTGAGATGGGGGGGGGGGGGGAGATTGGCAGTTTAAAACACTTCATCATAAAAGTATACGATCAAACATGACAGTAAACTGAGACAACGCGCTTAAAGGGGAAACCGAGACGCACATTTCAGCTATTATTGTATCAGTTACCTGGAACTCATTTTTAATGAGATTCTTAGATTTTTTTGCTGTTCCATATTCTGAATTATTGCGTTTCACACGCAGATTAGTAACTGATCCCTCTAGTGGTAGAGGGGCAATTAGCATCCTTGATTAAAGAGGGCCCTGCAATGTGGAGGCTGCGCCCAATAAAACGTCAGCAGGGAGCAAAGGACTGGTCACTGGTATTGCCTATTAGCTAGATTCACAGAGAGTTACGACGGCATATCAGTAGATACGCCGTCGTAACTCTGAATCTATGCCGTCGCAAATTTAAGCGTATTCTGGAAACCAGATACGCTTAAATTAGGCTAAGATACGAGCGGCGTAAGTCTCCTACGCCGTCGTATCTTAGGGTGCATATTTCTGCTGGCCGCTAGGTGGCGCTTCCGTTGAGTACGGCGTAGAATATGCAAATGACTAGATACGCTGATTCAGAAACGTACGTGCGCCCGGCGCAATTAGTTACGCCGTTTACGTTAGAGATACGCTGGCGTAAAGATAAAGCTGGTCCCTAGGTGGCGCAGCCCATGCAAGGTATGGACGTCGGAACAGGCCTCTCCTTTTAGGTTGTTTGCGTAAGTCGTACGCGAATCGGGCTGGACGTAATTTACGTTCACGTCGGAACGGCGTACTTTGGAGCAATGCACACTGGGATATGTCCACGGATGGCGCATGCGCCGTTCGTAAAAACGTCAATCACGTCGGGTCACGAGTAATTAACATAAAACACGCCTTCTTCATCCTCATTTGAATTAGGCGCGCTTACGCCGGACCATTTACGCTACGCTGCCGTAAGTTAGGAGGCAAGTGCTTTGTGAATACAGCACTTGCCTCTCTGACTTACGGCGGCGTAGCGTATATGCGATACGCTACGCCGCCTCAAAAGTGAGCCGCCCTACCTGAATCCAGCTATATATATATTTTTATTATTACAAGTACAGAGAAACCTCAGATTGCAAGTAGCGCAGTTTACGAGTGTTTCACAATACAAGTTTTTTTTTTAGGAGCCCTATTTTAGCGGCGCTTTACTGTCAGATTTGCGGCGCATTACGGCCGCTAGCGGCGAGAAAGGGTAAAACCGCCCGCTACAGCGGCGTTTTGCCAGCGGTATGGCGGTGCTGCCCATTGATTTTAATGTGCTCCAAAGAAGCTGCTGGCGGGACTTTTTCTTACGCCCTGCCAGCGCACCGCCCTCGGCTTTCACACATTTTTTTACACTGACGGAAAAAAGACCAATAGGGCCCACACACGATCGGTTTGTCCGATGAAAAAAGCCCATCTGACTTTTTTCTTCGGACAAACCGATCGTGTGTACACGGCTTAGCAGGAGTGTTGGGTGAGTATCGAAGGGGGGGTTCTCATCCAGCTCTCTGTATAGAAGATTTTCATATAAGATTTTACATTTCTATTAAATGCAACATTGAAAAGAATGTCTACTTTATTGTATCTTTACATTTACAAAATAAACCTTTATTGAGAAAAAAAAAAAAAAAAAGATCTCCATTCTACTTCTAATGCCCCGTACACACGATCGGAATTTCCAATGGGATAAAATCCGATGGAATTTTTCGTCGGAATTCCGTTCACGCTGTCAGACCAAATTCCAACTGTGCCAAAACGCGGTGACGTAAAACACTACGACGAGCCGAGAAAAATGAAGTTCAATGCTTCCGAGCATGCGTCGACTCGATTCTGAGCTGCGTTTTTTTTTTTTTTCTCCGTCGGGAGTTCCACACAGATGACCGGAATTTCCCCCCATCGGAAAAAAATAAAACCTGTTCCATTTCTAAACTCCAACGGAAAAAAGTCTGATGGGGCCCACAACACACGGTCGGAATATCCTATGAAAAAAAAAATCAGAACGGACGGAAATTCTGATCGTGTGTACGGGGCATTAGTCGCCCCTTTTCTTCAGGAAGATGACATGTATTAGAGTCGCTGAACATTCAGGGACCCCCCCCCCCCCCAAAATAAAAAATAAAAATCAGAACTTACTTTTAGCACACTGAGAAAGCTTAGAAAATTCTACAGGATTAGTTCAGAACAATCCGACGTATAAGGAGCTTAAAGAGTGAAAACCTTCCATGCAACATTTAAATATTTAATCCCTCTGGAAAAAAAGAAAATGATCAGCTAATCAGCGAGAGATCAGACTGGGGAAGAGAGGGACCTACCTGAGGTTCCTGAGATCACTGACCACCCTGTGCAGTCCTCGGTGTGGCCCCCGGCTCTGTGGATTTGGTGTGGCCCCCGGCTCTGTGGATTTGTACTGGAGGAGATGAAGTTGCACTCCTGAATGATCTCTATGGCAATGCCATGGATCTTCCCATCCTCAGCACCTTTCTCTAGGAGCGTTGCTACCCCGGGGAAGACGGGGCGTCTCAGAAGGACTTCGCTCCGCCCAGAGGGCCATGAGAACGTTTTTTTTTCCCTCTGAATTTCACCAGCCAGCTAAAAAGCAGCACAACATCAAGTGCAAATACTAGACACGGTTCCCTGGGGTATGTCTCAGAGGAGTCCCTGCCTGCTTCTGTGTGCGAGGAAAATACAACAATACGACGTGCAAATAACACCTCTGTACCTAGGTGTGACTATACAAAGAGCCTAAACATGTCAGCCAATCAGAATTCAGCTCTGACTGGTGATTGCTGTACATTGTTCATCGCTAATCGCTCTGCCTTGTACCAGGTTCACCAAGTTCTATCATTGTTACATTGTATCGAAAAAAGTAATACTTAAAGTGGTTGTAAACCGAGTTACTCCGCTTTTACCTACGGGTAAGACTATAATAAGGCTCACCTGTAACTACTGCAAATATATCTACCAGCACGGTTTAGTAGATATTTTACCATATACGGATGCGCCAACGTCATCGGCGCAAAGTAGATATTTGGCAGCACACCAAGGAACGGCACAAAGTGGCGTCCAAACGGGTAGTTTATTGCGTGATCAAAACGCAAGGAAGGTGCAACGTTTCGGAGTCACGCAGGACCCCTTCCGTCAGGCATCACAACACACAATGACATCACTAGAAGCTCAGTGACACACCATGACATCACTAGAAGCTCAGTGACACACCATGACATCACTAGAAGCTCACTGGCGCACCATGACATCACAAATAGTTCACTGACGCACCGTGACATCACTAGAAGCTCAGTGACGCACCATGACATCACTAGAAGCTCAGTGACACACCTTTACATCACTAGAAGCTCAGTGACACACCATGACATCACTAGAAGCTCAGTGACGCACCTTTACATCACTAGAAGCTCAGTGACGCACCATGACATCACTAGAAGCTCAGTGACACACCTTTACATCACTAGAAGCTCAGTGACACACCATGACATCACTAGAAGCTCAGTGACGCACCTTTACATCACTAGAAGCTCAGTGACGCACCATGACATCACTAGAAGCTCAGTGACGCACCTTTACATCACTAGAAGCTCAGTGACGCACCATGACATCACTAGAAGCTCAGTGACACACCTTTACATCACTAGAAGCTCCGTGACACACCGTGACATCACTAGAAGCTCAGTGACGCACCATGACATCACTAGAAGCTCAGTGACACACCTTTACATCACTAGAAGCTCAGTGACACACCGTGACATCACTAGAAGCTCAGTGACGCACCATAACATCACTAGAAGCTCAGTGACGCACCATGACATCACTAGAAGCTCAGTGACGCAACGTGACATCACTAGAAGCTCAGTGAAGCAACGTGACATCACTAGAAGCTCAGTGACGCAACGTGACATCACTAGAAGCTCAGTGATACACCATGACATTACTAGAAGCTTCGTGACACACCATGACATCACTAGAAGCTCATGACACACAATGACATCACTAGAAGCTCAGTGACGCATCATGACATCACTAGAAGCTCAGTGACACACTGTGACATCACTAGAAGCTCAGTGACGCACCATGACATCACTAGAAGCTTAGTGACGCACCATGACATCACTAGAAGCTCACTGACGCACCATGACATCACAAATAGTTCACTGACGCACCGTGACATCACTAGAAGCTCAGTGACGCACCTTTACATCACTAGAAGCTCAGTGACACACCATGACATCACTAGAAGCTCCGTGACACACATGACATCACTAGAAGCTCAGTGATGCACCTTTACATCACTAGAAGCTCAGTGACACACCATGACATCACTAGAAGCTCAGTGACGCACCATGACATCACTAGAAGCTCCGTGATGCACCATGACATCACTAGAAGCTCAGTGACACACCATGACATCACTAGAAGCTCCGTGACGCACCATGACATCACTAGAAGCTCAGTGACGCACCATGACATCACTAGAAGCTCAGTGACGCACCATGACATCACTAGAAGCTCAGTGACACACCATGACATCACTAGAAGCTCCGTGACACACCAGGACATCATTCACTAGAAGCTCAGTGACGCACCATGACATCACTAGAAGCTCCGTGACACACCATGACATCACTAGAAGCTCCGTGATGCACCATGACATCACTAGAAGCTCCGTGACACACCATGACATCACTAGAAGCTCCGTGACGCACCATGACATCACTAGAAGCTCAGTGCCACACCATGACATCACTAGAAGCTCAGTGACACACCATGACATCACTAGAACCCCAGTGACACACCATGACATCGCTAGAAGCTGAGTGACGCACCATGACATCGCTAGAAGCTCAGCGACACACTGTGACATCACTAGAAGCTCAATGTCACAAGATGACATCACTAGAAGCTCAGTGACACACTATGACATCACTAGAAGCTCAGTGACACACCATGACATCACTAGAACCCCAGTGACGCACCATGACATCACTAGAAGCTCAGTGACACACCATGACATCACTAGAAGCTGAGAGACGCACCATGACATTGCTAGAAGCTCAGCGACACACTATGACATCACTAGAAGCTCAGTGACACACCATGACATCATTAGAAGCTCAGTAACACACCATGACATCACTAGAAGCGCAGTGACCCACTATGACATCACTAGACGCTCAGTGACACACCATGACATCACTAGAAGCTCAGTAACACACTATATCACTAGTTGCCATGGGGCACATTCATGCCATAGACAAATGTACCTTGGCAGACAACAGGTACATGTACATGCAATATTCAAGCCCTGATGAAGGGAGAAGGTGTTTTTAGCCACTGAAACCCGTTAGCTGTTTTATGTGATCAAATGATGAATCATTAAAGCTACTTGGACTCTTTCACCAAATGGTCTGGTGCCCCCGTTAGGCTTTTACCTTCTGGGTACCAACCAAAGGGTACCTAGAGCAGCCTCACCAGAGCCAGCGAGCGCATTAAATAAACTTGTTTGGATAAAGTTTTCTCCATTCTACTCAATAAATACATTTTAAATCCCCAGAGCCTCTTAGACATGTTTATTGGGGGGGGGGGGGGGGGGGGTATGAAAAGTTTTGTCTAATGAGCCCCTCCCCCCATGCCTGGGAGAAAGGCCTTTAATTCCTCATTAATAGCTTCCCCTGCGTTCCCAGGACGGGACAACAAGACGGATCTGGCGAGTGATAGAAGTCTCCCCTCCTCCGCCATATTCTGGGGACAATTATCCAACGCACAGATCTCTATCAGAGTCCCCCGGAAACACATCCCATCCCAGATATTCCCACCCCGGAGAAGAATGGAGGGGCTGATCGGCCATTATCAGACGCCCGGGGGGGCGATTACAATGAGGGGCAGCCCACTGGAGCGTTATATGGACCTATATAAAAGAATCTCGGCTCTTTATTCATTCTATAGAAAGGCTGCAGGGTTCGGTTAGAATGGGGGGGGGGGGGGGGGACAAAAAAATGTATCTATAGATTTTTATTACATTTTTATATTAATTTATATGATTGACAGGAATCATTTATTGCCGATCTCTGAATGTTCTGCTGTCCCGAATTCTCGGCTTCCTTCTATACAGGACTTTTATACACTCACCCATAGGCGTGCGCACAGGGTGTGCCTGGGCACACCCTAATCACCCTGTGTGGTGCAGATTGCACCGAAATATACTGCGTTAAACATGCACTAACGCACAGAAAAATACAGCATTAACCACTTAAGCCCCGGACCAATATGCTGGCTAAAGACCCAAGGGGTTTTTACAGTTCGGGACTGCGTCGCTTTAACAGACAATTGCGCGGTCGTGCGACGTGGCTCCCAAACAAAATTGGCGTCCTTTTTCCCCCACAAATAGAGCTTTCTTTTGGTGGTATTTGATCACCTCTGCGGTTTTTATTTTTTGCGCTATAAACAAAAATAGAGCGACAATTTTGAAAAAAATTCAATATTTTTTACTTTTTGCTATAATAAATATCCCCCAAAAACATATATAAAAATTTTTTTTTCCTCAGTTTAGGCTGATACGTATTCTTCTACCTATTTTTGGTAAAAAAAAAATCGCAATAATCGTTTATCGGTTGATTTGCGCAAAATTTATAGCGTTTACAAAATAGGGGATAGTTTTTTTGCATTTTTATTACTAGTAATGGCAGCGATCAGCGATTTTTTTCGTGACTGCGACATTATGGCGGACACTTCGGACAATTTTGACACATTTTTGGGACCATTGTCATTTTCACAGCAAAAAATGCATTTAAATTGCATTGTTTATTGTGAAAATGACAGTTGCAGTTTGGGAGTTAACCACAGGGGGCGCTGTAACATTTAGGGATCACTGTGTATGTGTTTACTAGTGTAGGGGGGTGTGGCTGTAGGTCTGACGTCATCGATCGAGTCTCCCTAATAAAAGGGATCACTCGATCGATGCAGCCGCCACAGTGAAGCACGGGGAAGCCGTGTTTACACACGGCTCTCCCCGTTCTTCAGCTCCGGGGAGCGATCGCGACGGAGCGCCTATAAACAAATAGCCACGCCGTCGTCCCGGATCGGACCCCCCACCCACGTCTAGCAGAGGACGTACAGGTACGTGGATGTGCCTGTCCGTGCCATTCTGCCGACGTAAATGTACATGAGGAGGTCGGGAAGTGGTTAAACGGCACATAACACACCGAAATATACAATGTTAAACATGCACTAATGCACAGAAATATGCTACATTAAATGTGCAGTAACACACTGGAATATACTGCGTTAAACATGCAGTAATGCACAGAAATATACTGCGTTAAGTGTGCAGTAACGCACAAAAATAGACCCCTGATATTTCACCAAAGCTCCCTAATGGGGCTCCTAAAATAAAATAAATATATAATAAAAATAAAAAACTATTGACACTGTCCACTGCCCTACTGACACCGTCCACCGCTCTGCTGACACCATCTGTATACTGTATATACACATGCAAATATGTTTGAGCTTTGGGGTGCACACCCTAATGCAATAGGCTGGTAACGCAAATCACTGATCAGCCAATCACATGGCAGCCACGCAATGCCTTAAGGCACCTAGACGCGGTGAAGACGACTTGCTGAATTTCAAACTGAACATCAGAATGGGAGAAGAAAGGGGATTGAAGTGACGTTGAACGTGGCGTGGTTGTTGGTGGCAGACGGGCCGGTCTGAGGATTTCTGGGATTTTCACACACAACCATCTATCGTGTTTACAGAGAATGGTGGGGAAAAAAAGAGAAAATATCCAGTGAGCGGCAAGGAAAATTACTTTTTTTAGGTCAGAGGAGAATGGGCAGACGATAGAAAGACAACAGTAACTCAAATAACCTCTCCTTACACCCAAGGTATGCAGAACACCATCTCTGAATGTACAATACATCCAAGCTTGAAGCAGATGGGCTACAGCAGCAGAAGACCACACCGGGTGCCACTCCTGTCAGCTAAGAACATGAAACTGAGGCTAAAATTGGCACAGGATCACCAAAATCGGACAACAGAAGATTGGAAAAACGTTCCCTGGTCTGAGGAGTCTGGATTTCAGCTGCGACATTCAGATGGTGGGGTCAGAATTTGGCGCATTGGATCCATCCTGCCTTGTATCACTGGTTCAGGCTGGTGGTGGGGGGTGTAATGGTGTGGGGGATGGGGGCACTTTGGGCCCTCCATGGTTTATACACCACGGCCTACCTGAGTATTGTCGCTGACCATGTCCATCCCTTTATGACTACAGTGTCCCCATTTTCTGATGGCTCCTCCCAGCAGGATGATATCACCATGTCACAAATCTCCAATCATCTCACCTCTGTATATTACTCTCCAGTATATCAGGACAAAAACCCCCCTTCATCATGTCTGTGTGTACGGCGTATTGATGGTGCCACCTAGTGGCCAAAGCTTTGAACAACTGCATTTTCTTCACAAACCTCCGTTATGCATTGAAGATTGTGTCCCTGTGTTCTTATTATATACACACATACATACATATATAGATAGAAATAGATATATATAGATCTATATCTATATATTTCTATATACACACACACATATACCAGCTCAATGGGATACATACAATTTAAAAAATTATAAAAAAAGAAATATTAAAAATAATAAATAAAATATAATATAAATAAAATTATAAATAAACATAAATGAAAATGTTAAAATATTAATATATATCGTTTAAAAATATTAAAATATAATAAATAGTAAATCACAATTTAGGTAATATAAATCAATTAAATAAATAGAATTTTACATAAATGAAAAAAAAATATATATTTTATTTATACATATATATATATATATATATATATATATATATATATATATATATATATATATATATCTTTAAAATTATATTTATTTAATTGATTTATATATATTTTTTTCTTTAAAATTATATTTATTTAATTGATTTATATTGACTAAGTTAAGATTTACCATTTATTATATTTTAATATTTATATTTTTAAACGTTATATATTATTAATATTTTTACATTTTCATTTATATAATAAATATTTATTTATATTATATTTCTCATTTTTAATATTTATATATTTTTTATTTTGTTACATTTTTTACTTTATGTATCCCATTCAGCTGGTTGCATACATCCAGGTCAGTACAACCAGGGCCAGTTAATCCTTTCTCATCGGGACCTGTGAACACAAGCAGTGTTCATTTTGGCAGCAAATTTCAATTTAGTTTTAGTCTTATGCCGCGTACACACGGTCGTTTTTCGGCATAAAAAAAAAAACGACATTTTTTAAAATGTCATTTAAAATGATCGTGTGTGGGCTTCACATTTTTTTTCGGCTTCGAACACGCTGCATTTTTTAATGTCGTTTTTCAAAATGTCGTAAAAAATGATCGTGTGTGGGCTAAAACTACGTTTTAAACCCGCGCATGCCCAGAAGAAAGTTATGAGACGGGAGCGCTCGTTCAGGTAAAACTACCATTCATAATGGAGTAAGCACATTCATCACGCTGTAACAGACAAAAAAGCGCAAATCGTCTTTTGCTAACACGGAATCGTCTAAAAGCAGCCCCAAGGCGAATAGAACTTCCCCTTTATAGTGCCGTCATACGTGTTGTACGTCACCGCGCTTTGTTCATCATTTTTCCAAAACGATGGTGTGTGGGCAACAACGTTTTTAAGGATGAAGTTGGGAAAACTTCGTTTTTTTTCATGATGTCTTAGGACTAAAATGGCATTTTAATTTTAGTCCCATTTTAGTCTTCTGCGATTGTTTTAGTATTAGTCGTATTGAGTCGTATGGGTGTAATTAAATTGTAATGCATTAGTTAACATTTCTCTACAATTCTCTAAACTCATTATATACTGCTGGAGTGAAAAATCTCATATGTTATTATTTATGGTGTTGAGGTATGAATACCAGCCCCACAGCATGATCCACGCCGCTGTTAGCGCTCCGGTCAAGGACTGACAGCCCACCCAGTGTCCACCATTATTCTGTGAGTAGCCCATTATAGGGGCTGAATTAAACTGATACTAATCTACTACACTTAGTGGAACAAATGCCATAATATGATATTAATTCACTTGCTATTCAGGAAAGAAAGATGAGAGTTCTTACCCGCTAGTGATCTCATCGCTTCTGATGTTCTTGCTGAGGACATCGCCGTCGCTCATGTATCCCGTGGCATCGACGTTGACGCTCTCCATGTCCAAGTCGTCACATTTATCAGAAAGGTCGCCGTGGCCCAGGTTCCCTCTGGCCGCCAGCTGCCTCCTGAGAGGCCCGGAGTAAATGTAGCGCCCGGACTCGCAGCTTATAAAGCGGCTGGCGCTGGCTCGTTGAGGGTACCCGTTGCCCATAGAGGGGGCATCGCCTGCCTGCAGACGAGGGCTGGACTGTCCCAATCTCCACGTCATGGGAGCCGATCGGGAGGCAAGGCCGAGCATGCTGCGGCCGCTGACTTCAGTAGTCACGTTGCTGTCAAATGTGGTCTCCAACGTGCTGAGAAAAGAGAAACATATAATAGTTATAACATATTATTGATCCGTTACAGTCAATTTATTATAAGGAAACTTGTCCGACAATTATTCTCCCCAACCAATGAAAAAGGTTACAAAAAGCCGACTACAAACATACGAACGCGCTGATAATGCTTTAAATAGACGGGTGCAATTAGTTTCTTTCCAAATTTGTTTAACGAAGTTAGACAAATTCGTTAATTAGGAAATATCAGAATGAACGCAAACCCGTTTAATGAATTTTTCCGAATATTCGTAAATTCTAAAAGCTGAAATAACGAATAATAACTTACCGCACATACTCGAGTATAAGCCAAGTTTTTCAGCACATTTTCTTTTGTGCTAAAAAATGCCCCCCTCGGCTTATACTCGAGTCATCTTTTTGCGCCTGATCTCCCAGATTTGTGGACCCGGTACCGGACGGCCATAGGTTCCCTGGACCCCAAACGTGGCACACATATAGCCCCACTCTTGCTCTATAAGTGTGCAAAGCTTGCTGTCCGGAGTACCTACGGCCAGGGAGCCGGAGTACCTACGGCCGGCACCGATTTTTCAAACTGGGTCACCCCTCCCATAGACTCCTATGTTAAACAGTCATTTCTCCAGTGATTTTGCGGACCCGGTACCAGCCGGTCGTAGGTCCCCTGGACCCGGAACTTGGCACACATGTAGCCCCATTTCTCTTCTATAATTGTGCAAAGTTTGTTGTCTGTGGAAACCACAGCCGGGGAGCACCGATTTTTCAAACCCGGGCACCCCTTCCATAGACTCCCATGTTAAACAGTAATTTCTCTAGTGATTTTGGGGACCCGGTACCGGCCGGTCGTAGGTTCCCTGGACCCAGAACTTGGCACACATGTAGCCCCATTTCTTCTCTACAAGTGTGCAAAGTTTGTTGTCTGGGGGACCTACAGCTGGGGAGCACCAATTTTTCAAAACCGGGCACCCCTTCCATGTTAAACGTCAGTCTGGTCATGGGCACAGTGAGGCATGGGCACAGTGAGGCATGGGAACAGTGAGGCATGGGAACAGTGAGGCATGGGAACAGTGAGGCATGGGAACAGTGAGGCATGGGCACAGTGAGGCATGGGCACAGTGAGGCATAGACACAGTGAGGCATAGACACAGTGAGGCATAGACACAGTGAAGCATGAGCACCGTGAAGCATGAGCACCGTGAGGCAAAGTGAGGCACAGTGAGACATGCAGATCGACACCCTAGGCTTATACTCGAGTCAATACGTTTTCCCAGATTTTTGGGGTAAAATTAGGTGCCTCGGCTTATATTCGGGTCGGCTTATACTCGAGTATATACGGTAATTCCACTTTCTGTGCACAAAATGCCTTTGCAAACTGAAAGTTTACATTATAAATGGAGTGGTGACATCATGGCGGTGCTGTGCTGTCTGGTGATGTATTATTATGTATAGTTATGATGACATTTGTTGTGTTTTTTGTGTCTTGCAGAGATCAGGAATGGGAATTTGAAGGCCATTCTAGGCCTGTTTTTCAGCCTGTCGCGCTTTTAACAACAGCAACAACAGAAACCCCAAAGTTATCACCAGCCCCCTCCGGCCACCCAGCAGCATACTCGAGTATATACGGTAACTATTACTAACTATTACATTCTAGGTATTGGAATTTCCTTTAAAATTTGGCTGTTAGTGAACGTAATGAATACGAATTTATCCGAAGTTACAAACTATCCGAAATAACGAATGCCGTATCTAAATGAATGGAACGCAAAAAAATGAATAATAATAAATAACAATATTAAAAATAAAACATTATTATTATTTATTATTAATTCATTCCGTTCCATTTGTTTAGATACGGCATTTGTTATTTCAGATAATTCGCAACTTCGTATAAATTTGTATACGTTACGTTCACTAACAGCCAAATTTGGAAGGAAATTCCAATACCTAGAATTTAATAGTTAGTTATTATTACCGTATTTATCGGCGTATACCGCGCACTTTTTTGCCCTGAAAATCAGGGCAAAATCGCGGGTGCGCGGTATACGCCGATACCCGCGCCGAGTTTTGAATACTGCGCTGACATATACCGAGCGCAGTACACTCGGGTATAGTCGGGCAGTCTCGGCTCCTTCCGCGCTCACGTCCTGGACGTACAGGACGTTAGCGCGGGTAGCCGAGCATTGCCGACAATACACGAGTGTACTGCGCTCGGTATATGTCGTTTTTTCCACAGGATTCAGGGCAACTTTAGGGGTGCGTGGTATACGCGGGAGCGCGTTATACCGCGATAAATACGGTAGTTATTCTTTCGAAATTTCTTTCTTATTTTTGGATTTACGAATACATTTTTATTTTTTTTTTAATTTACGAGTTGCGATCATAACGAATGCCCCGAAAAAACAGGATCAGATGGTACCTGTGCGTGATCTGGGTTCCCCTGAGGCTGGACATGGTCTCTTCCAAGTTTTGTCGAAGGTCAGCAATGTTTTTCACAGTTCTTAATCTCCGAGTTTCAGGATCTTCCCCTGGAAGCACAATAGAGATTTTACATTACTAGCGATACAAAGCAGTGGAGGACAATATATTTTATATAATCAGGATGGATCAATAAAAAAAAAAAGACCAAAAGTTTTTTAATGCAGCCGAGGCGCATGTTGAAGGATTAGCTATGCAGCTCAAAGAACCGAATCATATTGGCGCAAAGAATCCCGAAACGCGTTTCTTTACTGGTTAAGAAATATTAATTAACCACTTCTGCCCAGGACCATTTGTCAGCTTAATGACCAGAGCACTTTTTGCGATTCGGCACTGCGTTGCTTTAACTGACAATTGCGCGGTCGTGCGACGTGGCTCCCAAACAAAATTGGCGTCCTTTTTTTCCCACAAATAGAGCTTTCTTTTGGTGGTATTTGATCACCTCTGCGGTTTTTATTTTTTGCGCTATAAACAAAAATAGAGCGACAATTTTGAAAAAAAATTCAATATTTTTTCCTTTTTGCTATAATAAATATCCTCCAAAAAGATATAAAAAAAAATTTTCCTCAGTTTAGGCCGATACGTATTCGACCTATTTTTGGTAAAAAAAAAAAAAAAAATCGCAATAAGCGTCTATCGATTGATTTGCGCAAAATTTATAGTGTTTACAAAATAGGGGATAGTTTTATGGCATTTTTATTAATAATTTATTTTTTACTACTAATGCCAGCAATCAGCGATTTCTTTCATGACTGCGACATTATGGCGGACACTTCGGACACTTTTGACAAATTTCACGGAGCTTCGGACCAGGTCGCGAGTGCGCCGCTGCCGGCGCGCTTGCGACCCACGGCTGGGCTCTTAAAGGTGACGTATATATTTGTCACTGTGCCCAGCCGTGCTTAACTGGTTAAAGACTGGAGGTCCTTTTACGTTTTGGCACTGCGTTGCTTTAACTGACAATTGCGCAGTCGTGCGACGTGGCTCCCAAACAAAATTGACATCCTTTTTTTTCCCACAAATAGAACTTTCTTTTGGTGGTATTTGATCACCTCTGCGGTTTTAATTTTTTGCGCTATAAACAAAAATAGAGTGACAATTTTGAAAAAAAAATGCAATATTTTTTACTTTTTGCTGTAATAAATATCCCCAAAAAAGATAACAAAATTATATATATATATATATATATATATATATATATATATATATATATATATATATATATATATATATATATATATAAAGAATATATAATGTTTGGAGGTTCTAAGTAAATTTCGAGCAAAAAAAAAAAGATTTTAACTTGTAAACACAGAGTCCGAAAAATACGCCTGGTCCTTAAGTAGTTAAAAAATAAAAACATGCACATTCCACGCAGTTGCGCGGTGTCAGCATTCAGTGCAATGGCTCGTGTTCAGCAAACCTTTGCAGGGGGAGAGATAAAAACGATGCTCAGCCGTGCGTTTTTGACGCCCCCCCCCCCCCCGAAGTTTAAACAAGGCCTTAAAGTTGTACGAGTGTCTGCAGAATGGATCCCCTCCATCTGTTTATAATCGGAGAGAAATGTGTGGCGGTTTGGATCCGTTTTCATTATTTATTATGTTCAGGAATAAAATTAATAAATAAACAAAAATGTTTAAAAATATTTTCCTTCTGTTTGCAATATCTGTCAGGAGCTCGGAACAGACTTCTTAAAGGGAAAGTACAGTCTATATTCTGTGAGGACATATTTTGTGTGTTGCGTTTGCCCCAAGGCAGGGCATCTCCAAATTACGACCCTCCAGCTGTTTGTGGGAACTACATTTCCCATGATGCATTGTAAAACTCTGACATTCACAGACATGGCTGGGCATGATGGGAATTGTAGTCCCTGAACAGCTGGAGGGCCGTAGTTTGGAGACCTCTGCCCTAAGGTCATATTATATTTCAGTGGTGACCTCGGGCCTTTTCGGTCTCTTCCGAGGCTCTCCAGAGCCCCCCCCCCCCCCACATCTGGCCACATGCGGTATTGCATGCCATAGACGTCAATGTGGAACAAATTATCTTCGTTTCCATTGACTTCTATGGGGGAAACTCGCTTTGATATGCGAGTACTTTGGATTACAAGCATTCTCCTGGAACGGATTATGCTCATAATCCGAGGTTCCACTGTATATATAAATATATAATGTTTGTGGGTTCTAAGTAACTTTTGAGTAGAAAAAAAAAATACAGATTCGAGAGAAGTGTCCGAATTGGCCTGGGGCCAGATTCTCAAAGAATCGCCTATCTTTAGGCGGGCGTAGCGTATCTCAGATACACTACGCCGCCGTAACTTAGAGCGGCAGGTCCCGTATTCAGAAAGAACTTGCGCTCTAAATTACGGCGGCGTAGTGTAAATGGGCCGGCGTAAGCCCGCCTAATTCAAACTAGGCTGGTAGGGGGCGTGTTGTATGTAAATGATTCGTGACCCCGCGTAAATGACGCGCTTAACGAACGGCGCATGCGCGCGCATGCTCAGTATCACGTCGAATTTTCAAAGTACATTACGCCCGCTCAATGCTTAGTCGACGTGAACGTAACCTACGCCCAGCCCCAATAACGGACGACTTACGGAAACAACGTAAAATACTACGCTGTTCCGACATTTCCGACATCCATAACTAACATGACTTATCCCTGCTTTATGAGGGGTAACTTTACGCCGGTCAGACGCCTTACATAAACGACGTATGTTGATACGCCGGGCGCACGTACGTTCGTGAATCGGCGTATATAGCTCATTTGCATATTCGACGCGGAAATATACGGAAGCGCTCCCTAGCGGCCAGCGTAAATATGCACCCCAAGATACGGCGGCGTAGGAGACTTACACCGCTCGTATCTAGGCAAAATTCATGCGTAACTGATTCTAAGAATCAGGCGCATAGATACGACGGCGCACATTCGGACTTACGACGGCGTACGTGGAGTTACGCCGTCGTAAGTCCTTTGTGAATCTGGGCCCTGGTCTTTAAGCGGTTAAGCCTGATTGGTGACGAAGGATCAGCACAGACAGTTCAGAATGCAGAAACCGGGAGAATAGACGTTTGTTGCTGCCCGTTCTGGCGCTCATGTATGGGAGCAGAGTGGAGGGATGATGGGAGCAGAGTGGAGGGATGATGGGAGCAGAGTGGAGGGATGATGGGAGTAGAGTGGAGGAATGATGGGAGCAGAGTGGAGGAATGATGGGAGCAGAGTGGAGGAATGATGGGAGCAGAGTGGAGGAATGATGGGAGCAGAGAGGAGGGATGATGGGAGCAGAGAGGAGGGATGATGGGAGCAGAGTGGAGGGATGATGGGAGCAGAGTGGAGGGATGATGGGAGCAGAGTGGAGGGATGATGAGAGCAGAGTGGAGGGATGATGGGAGCAGAGTGGAGGGATGATGGGAGCAGAGTGGAGGGATGATGGGAGCAGAGTGGAGGGATGATGGGAGCAGAGTGGAGGAATGATGGGAGCAGAGTGGAGGGATGATGGGAGCAGAGTGGAGGGATGATGGGAGCAGAGTGGAGGGATGATGGGAGCAGAGTGGAGGGATGATGGGAGCAGAGTGGAGGGATGATGAGAGCAGAGTGGAGGGATGATGGGAGCAGAGTGGAGGGATGATGGGAGCAGAGTGGAGGGATGATGAGAGCAGAGTGGAGGGATGATGGGAGCAGAGTGGAGGGATGATGGGAGCAGAGTGGAGGGATGATGGGAGCAGAGTGGAGGGATGATGGGAGCAGAGTGGAGGGATGATGGGAGCAGAGTGGAGGGATGATGAGAGCAGAGTGGAGGGATGATGGGAGCAGAGTGGAGGGATGATGGGAGCAGAGTGGAGGGATGATGGGAGCAGAGTGGAGGGATGATGGGAGCAGAGTGGAGGGATGATGGGAGCAGAGTGGAGGGATGATGGGAGCAGAGTGGAGGGATGATGGGAGCAGAGTGGAGGGATGATGGGAGCAAAGTGGAGGGATGATGGGAGCAAAGTGGAGGGATGATGGGAGCAGAGTGGAGGGATGATGGGAGCAGAGTGGAGGGATGATGGGAGCAGAGTGGAGGGATGATGGGAGCAGAGTGGAGGGATGATGGGAGCAGAGTGGAGGGATGGGAGCAGAGTGGAGGAATGATGGGAGCAGAGTGGAGGAATGATGGGAGCAGAGTGGAGGAATGATGGGAGCAGAGTGGAGGGATGATGGGAGCAGAGTGGAGGGATGATGGGAGCAGAGTGGAGGGATGATGGGAGCAGAGTGGAGGGATGATGGGAGCAGAGTGGAGGGATGATGGGAGCAGAGTGGAGGAATGATGGGAGCAGAGTGGAGGAATGATGGGAGCAGAGTGGAGGGATGATGGGAGCAGAGTGGAGGGATGATGGGAGCAGAGTGGAGGAATGATGGGAGCAGAGTGGAGGGATGATGGGAGCAGAGTGGAGGAATGATGGGAGCAGTGTGGAGGGATGATGGGAGCAGAGTGGAGGAATGATGGGAGCAGAGTGGAGGGATGATGGGAGCAGAGTGGAGGGATGAGGAGAGCAGAGTGGAGGGATGAGGAGAGCAGAGTGGAGGGATGATGGGAGCAGAGTGGAGGGATGATGGGAGCAGAGTGGAGGGATGATGGGAGCAGAGTGGAGGGATGATGGGAGCAGAGTGGAGGAATGATGGGAGCAGAGTGGAGGAATGATGGGAGCAGAGTGGAGGGATGATGGGAGCAGAGTGGAGGAATGATGGGAGCAGAGTGGAGGGATGATGGGAGCAGAGTGGAGGGATGATGGGAGCAAAGTGGAGGGATGATGGGAGCAGAGTGGAGGAATGATGGGAGGGATGATGGGAGCAGAGTGGAGGAATGATGGGAGCAGAGTGGAGGAATGATGGGAGCAGAGTGGAGGGATGATGGGAGCAGAGTGGAGGGATGATGGGAGCAGAGTGGAGGGATGATGGGAGCAGAGTGGAGGAATGATGGGAGCAGAGTGGAGGGATGATGGGAGCAGAGTGGAGGGATGATGGGAGCAGAGTGGAGGAATGATGGGACCAAACCCCCCCCCCCCCGCGTGCAGCAAGCACAGTACATTACAATGCTGGTCAGTGATGAGACTCACCAGACAGATCCTCCAGACAGGCCGTTCCGGGTTTATTATACAGCGTTGGTTCCATGTGTATCCCTCCCGCACTGCTCTCCACCGAAACATTCCCTTCACTGTCTGCCTGCGACCTGCACAAAACACACACAAAAGAATAAAACTTGCAGCAGATTCATGTTACATAATTCATTACAGTTTTCTTCACTCTGTCACTTCCACTCATCCCGGGATATGCCAGATCCACGCCGAGCACTGCCCATGCCAAACGCTGCCAGCTGGCAATGTGCACTAAGCCGGCTGAGAGGCACTGAGGGTTACAAGGAAGACGGAGGGATTCTCAGCTGATGCGTACTGAGGTTATTATTACTACGAATTTCATTTTTGGGGTCAATAAAGAGGAAGAGAATCTCCATGTTTCACTATTTGTGTCCCCCGTGTAGAGATTCCACCTCACTTCCTGGTCTCGGGGGACAGAGAACTGAATAGCGGCTTATGTCTGTCTGAAATTCATTGTCGATGTGCCACTCCAATTTATATTTCTGTATTTTTATGAAGAGGTGATCTATCTAATCTTCCTAACAGACAGTACAGTCAGCCCAGAGGCGGAATTAGAACCTTCAGGGCCCCTGGTGCAAGAAACCACCAAGGGCCCCCCCATGAGCCCAGACCTGGGTCCTTTACACTGAAAACGGGGGCCCTTTACTCCCAATGTGGGACCCTTTATTATGGTCCCACAGAGGGCCACCTTCCTGCTATCTTGGGGTCCCCCCCACGGAACTCAGTCACAAGTGAGACCTTTGTGACCCTGGTAGTTACGCCACTGGTGACAGTCGTTTTTGTTATTTTTGTTGTTTAGCTTTTTATGATTTTTTTTACCATTTAAAAAAAATACTATTTTATTTTTTCCATATTTTTTTTAGGACCCGATGATGTCAGTAGGGCAGAGGACGGCGTCAGTAGGGCAGTGGACGGCTTCAGTAGGGCAGTGGACGGCGTCAGTAGGGCAGTGGACGGCGTCAGTAGGGCAGTGGACGGCGTCAGTAGGGCAGTGGACGGCGTCAGTAGGGCAGTGGACGGCGTCAGTAGGGCAGTGGACGGCGTCAGTAGGGCAGTGGACGGCGTCAGTAGGGCAGTGGACGGCGTCAGTAGGGCAGAGGACGGCGTCAGTAGGGCAGAGGAAGGCGTCAGTAGGGCAGAGGACGGCGTCAGTAGGGCAGTGGACGGCGTCAGTAGGGCAGAGGACGGCGTCAGTAGGGCAGTGGACGGCGTCAGTAGGGCAGTGGACGGCGTCAGTAGGGCAGTGGACGGCGTCAGTAGGGCAGTGGACGGCGTCAGTAGGGCAGAGGAAGGCGTCAGTAGGGCAGAGGATGGCGTCAGTAGGGCACAGGACGGCGTCAGTAAGGCAGTGGACGGCGTCAGTAGGGCAGAGGATGGCGTCAGTAGGGCAGTGGACGGCGTCAGTAGAGCAGTGGACGGTGTCAGTAGGGAAGTGGACAGCATCAGTAGGGCAGTGGACGGCGTCAGTAGGGAAGTGGACAGCATCAGTAGGGCAGTGGACGGCGTCAGTAGGGAAGTGGACAGCGTCAGCAGTTTTTAATTTTTTACCTTTTTTTTTTATTATCTTTTACGTTTTTTTAGGAGACCCATTGGGGGCTTTGGTGAATTATCAGGGGTCTAAATAGACCCCTGATGCCTCACTTTTGAGACAGAGAAAGGGACTGAAGACAGATTCATCAATCCCTTCCTCTGCAGCCTCAGATGCACAGGATGAATAAACAGGAAAAACTCTGTACAGAGGCTTCCCGTTCATTCATAAACTGAAACATAGGAACACCGTTTACTATGCCTCAGCTATAAATGACTGGGTCTCCTATGCTTCAGTTTGTGAATGAACAGGAAGCTCTGTATAGAGATATTCCTGTCCATTCATTCTGTGCAGCTGAGGCTGCAAAGATGGAGATTGAGGACTGTACCCTCAATCTCCTTTCTCTGTCTCAAAGGTGAAACATCAGAGGTCTGTTTGGATTTCTGATATTGCAATTTAAAAAAAATATAAAAAAATATATACAAAAATATATAATAAAAATACAATTAATAATTACTATAATAATAATAATAATAATAATAATAAAAGAGAATAATAAAATAAAATTGTAAAAAAATAATAAATTAAATTAATCACAAGGCCTCATGCCCACGAACGTTTTTACAGCCACTTTTCTGAGCGTTTTTTGCAGCTTAAAAACGGCTCTCCATGTTAGCCTATGGCCTCATGCCCACCATGACATTTTTGAGCTGTGAATGGCCGAGCCGTCTTTAAGCTGCAAAAAAACAGGACCAGTGCGGTCTGAAGCTCCAGCGTTAGAGCTGTAAAGACGTCAGACACCGGCAAATGTGATTTAACGAGGCCTAACGCTGTGTTAAGCCTCGTCCGGCGTTTCTTTCTCTATTCAAAATCAATTGTTCCCTTTGGGAGCCCATTGATTTGAATAGAGGTCGCACCAGAAGTCGGATCAAGATGATCTGACTTGCGGGGCGACTCGTGTGCGGAGAATCTTGAAGGGGAACCCCCGAAAAAAAAAAAAATTGCGTGAGGTTCCCCCCCAGGATGATACCAGGCCCTTCGGTCTGGTATGGATCTTAAGGGGAATCCCCCACACCGGAAAAAAAAACGCTGTGGGTGTTCCCCCCCGGGATCCATACCAGACCCTTATCCGAGCACGCAGTCCGGCAGGTCAGGAAGGGGGGCGAGCGAGCGCCCCCTCCTACACCGTACCCGGCCACATGCCCTCAACATGGGGGGTTTGGTGCGCCCCCCACCCCAAAGCACCTAGCCCCCATGCTGATGGGGATAAGGGCCTCTTCCCGACAACCCTGGCCGCTGGTTGTCGGGGTCTGCGGGCGGGGGGCTTATCGGAATCTGGAAGGGGTCCCGCTTTGGGAGTAAAGGGCCCTGGGATCAGAGGGAAGGGCTGGGTTTCTTGCACCGGGGTCCTGAAGTTTCTAGTTACGCCTCTGATGCTGGGGGTGGGATATTAAAGCAAACCTGTTGCTTTCCCCCGACACTGTCGGCATGGATATTTTGGAAGTGTAATCGGTCATAGGATTTTGTTTGACCAGTCTTGCGATACAAGCTAAATGGCCAACATGGCGACACCGCTATCCAATACTGCAGCTTCCTATGGAACCTCTTCCTGTTCGGCACAAATCAGTATCACTGCAGATTCATTCAAACGGGAAAACTGTAAGTTGATGTCAATCAGCCACTTTTATCAAAAAAACAAAAGAGAATGACGATTTTTTTTTTTTTCCGGGTTGGGGGGGGGGGGTAAAGACTTTATCTCTGTGATTATGAATCACTTGAACTGTCCAATGAACAGGCAGCTGACCCAGAATGCTGATAAACCCGCAATTCTTTTCAGCATTCCAGAAATATCCTTGGAATGACATTCTGATAATCCTGACCTGCAATGGTCACCGGGGGGCGCTGTGGCTCAGGCTGAGCAGACAAGCAGCGACCTCTGTTATTAGGAGTTCTCCTATTTACACAGGTTGTTCGGATTTCTGGTCTGTAGCAGAGGAATTAAACATTGTATTTCCTACCGTGCAGAACCACCTTTTCCAGGAATCCCCCCCCCCCACCCTGTAACTATCCGCTTCCCACTGCCCTGCAGGTCATTCCAGACAGACGTCCGGGTGCCACATACCTGGAATATTCTGATATGTGCATAAAGCAGGTCTGTCGAGTATCTGTAAATGTATAAATCCTTCCAGGGGTAAAGCTTTACACCGGGGCTCGAGCACAAAGCTGCTTTAATTCTATTCTAAGCACACAAGTTACCTGTACATGAAAGGTGTGACGGTGGCCGTGTTGGGGTGATTACCTGTACATGAAAGGTGCGACGGTGGCCGTGTTGGGGTATTTACCTGTACATGAAAGGTGCGACGGTGGCCGTGTTGGGGTGATTACCTGTACATGAAAGGTGCGACGGTGGCCGTGTTGGGGTATTTACCTGTACATGAAAGGTGCGACGGTGGCCGTGTTGGGGTATTTACCTGTACATGAAAGGTGCGACGGTGGCCGTGTTGGGGTATTTACCTGTACATGAAAGGTGCGACGGTGGCCGTGTTGGGGTGATTGTACTGCTGTTGAGGTTGAGGTAGCTGGACACTGACTGTGTTACTTCCTGTGGTCTGCATATTCCCGCTGGGCCCATTAGCCGGCTGGGCTCCTCCTCCTGCGCTGGCCACCCCTTTCCCCTCAGAGGAGGCCAAACTTGACGTAGAGCTTGAATTCCTATTGTCAAGCTTCTGAAGAGACAGCCCAGAACTGCTCTTCCCGCTCCGGCTCCTCTCCCCGTCCTTGGTTGGGGCGCTTGAGGACTTCCCCTGGGCGGCAGTTTTAATCCCTGGTTTTGGTATCCCACTGTGAGAGGCGGCAGAGCCCTCCTTCTTGCCCCCTTTGGGGATGAAGCTGGCAATCTTTGAGGATTTTTTTGGCATGTCGGCGGAAGCGGGGGCAGGTTCCTCTTTCGCTTCTTCTTTGACCTCCGTCTTTTCCGTAACGGAAATCCTCTTGGCGACCTCTTTGTTCTTCTCCTTTTCTTTCTGTTTGTCCTTTTCTTTCTCGCTGCCTTTTGGAGAACTTTTCTTGTTGGTCAGGGCCCGGCCAAGTGTCCTTTGAGCGATGCCCTTGAGCGCTATCTTGGGGCTGTTCGCGGATGGGCTTGTGCTGTTGGTGTTTCTCGCGGCGCTCTCCATCTCGTCGGCTTCCTCGAAGCTCGGGAGGGTGTCCAGTCTTTCACAGCTGGTATCCCGAGAGCCCTCTAGACTGCTTTTAGAACCCCCCTTGCTATTGAACAGTTTTAACTTCTCCAGCATAGATTTCTGATTGTTGGGCGTGGGTTTGGGGGGTTCTTGAGGTTGTTTAGAGCTGCTGTCCGGCGTGGGTTGCTTGACGGACAGAATGGAAGACGTGTTGGTGTGCTTTGCACTGAGGGATTTGCTCCTCCAAGGTTTATTTGCAGAGTTAGGCTGGGGTATGGCTGAGTTGTTAGCGGAAAGCGTTGAGAATCCATTTTCATTCATTCCTGTCTGCTGCGAAACAGAACTCTCCGCCGGCTCTGCAAGACACAACCAAAATATTATTGGACATTGCTTTAAGAGTACCTGTCATACACACAATATCTGTATAGAGTAGGCTTTCTCAACCTATTCAACACAGGGGAACCCCCTCAAATAACTTTCCAGTCAAAGGGAACCCCTACTAACAAAATACTACCGTGTTTCCCCCAAAATAAGCCCGGGTCTTATATTAATTTTGGCAACAAAAGACACAGTAGGGCTTATTTTCGGGGTAGGTCTCACCATGTAATGTGCTGTCTTCTCTCCCCCTCTCCCTCCCTGCCTGTCAGGAATCCCCAGTGTGAGCTGACTTAAAATGCTTATAAAATCCTACAATCCACTCTACTACAGTAGTAGATAATGTACAATGTGTGTTTTCTGTAATATAATTGTGCCAAATGCCTTTGTTATAGCGCCCACATTTATATTACAGAAACGCACACATTGTACATTATATAATACTGTAATAGAGCGGTTTATAGGATTTCCCAAGCAATTTAAACTAGGGCTTATTTTCAGGGTAGGGCTTATATTGCAGCCCTACTGGAAAATAACGCTAGGTCTTATTTTTCGGGCAAACACGGTATATTTATAACTCATGATACATTAGTGTGATGGTCAGTGGGAAAAATGTTCCTAAGGCTACACTGCCGGGTTCCCTTACTTCGCAATGGAGGCGGCAGCACCCGACAGCTGATGGAAACATCAGCTGCAGTGCCGACATCGCTGGACTCCAGGACAGGTAAGTGTCCGATTATTAAAAGTCGGCAGCTGCAGTCTGTGTAGCTCCTGGCTTTTAATTTTTGCAGCGGTGGGTGGATCTCCACTTTAAAGCGGGAGTTCACCCATTTATTTATTTTTTGACCTTTTTCCCTTAGATTCCTGCTCGTTTTGTCTAGGGGAATCGGCTATTTGTTTTAAAATATGATCCGTACTTACCCGTTTTCGAGATGCATCTTCTCCGTCGCTTCCGGGTATGGGTCTTCAGGAGTGGGCGTTCCTTCTTGATTGACAGTCTTCCGAGAGGCTTCCGACGGTCGCATCCATCGCGTCACTCGTAGCCGAAAGAAGCCGAACGTCGGTGCGGCTCTATACTGCGCCTGCGCACCGACATTCGGCTTCTTTCGGAAAATCGTGGCGCGATGGATGCGACCGTCGGAAGCCTCTCGGAAGACTGTCAATCAAAATAGGAACGCCCAGTCCCGCAGCCCATACCCGGAAGCGGCGGAGAAGATGCATCTCGTAAACGGTAAGTACAGATCATATTTTAAAACAACTAGCCGATTCCCCTAGACAAAACGAGCAGGAATCTAAGGGGAAAAAGTCATATATACGGGTGAACCTCCGCTTTAAAGTGGTTGTAAATCCAACTAACACAACTTGCACCTACAGGTAAGCCTAGAATAAGGCTTACCCGTAGGTGCAAGAAATATCTCCTTAACCTACATGGTTAAGGAGATATTTTCACAAAAACGGGCACTGATGTCTACGGCGCAGGTGCACTGAGCGTGCCGTTTTTGTGAATGCCATTATTGGGGTTAATGCTGTGTTTTCGTGCATGCGCAGGGATCTGCCGGTCCCGTGCGCATGCGTGGGAGTGACGTCATCGCCGCTCTGGCCAATCACAGGGCCGGAGCGGCGATAACAGGAAATAACTACGAGGGGACATGGCGGTGGACAGGACCCAGGAGGATGGCTTAGATCGCAGGTAAGTGCCACATAATGAGCTAGTATGCTGCTCTTGCAGGTGTTTATTTTTTTTAAAGAATTGGTTTACTTCCTCTTTAAGCAATATCAAAAATTCATTAGGTTGAGCATAAACTACACCTTATAACGGACACTCACAGATCCCCCAAAACTAACAGGGAACTCCCCCAATTCTAGACCCAGTGATTGATAACCCAAGGTCTGGATAGGTTTTGGCCAAACCCGTCTCTTTATCACCCTTCACACTCAAGTTAACATGCGGGTGATCAAATGAACGTCCTAGGAAATGAGTAACCGCCCGTATTACAGAGATCAGTTACTAAACATTGATGGAAAGGCGACCACATCGGCCTCCGCGGAAGATACAGAACCGCCTAATGAAAAGAAAAGTCATCTGCAGGTAAATCAGTAACTATTTCACATGTTTCCTGAGCGAAGTGATAAAGGTGCAGAGATGTGCGGTCCGAGACCCCCGGCTGTTATGGGATGGGGTCTCAGAAATGACGAGTGGCTGGAAGTTAAAGGTTCTGGCCGTTCCCCCACCTCACCTTCCCAAATAACGTCCATTGGGTTCCTGGAGTTCGCTTTTCTGTTTTAAAATATTTATTGTTTTTTTTTACAATAAACAAGCTTGTAGTACGCCCGCGCAGGGGCTAGAAAATGGGTAAGCAACACCAAGGAACCCTATTTTTAGAGGATTTCAGCCCCCACTTCCTCCCGGGGGTCCGCGGCGCTGGAAAGGAAGTTCACCCCCCCCCCTCTTACTCTCAGCAATCATCTGGGACACGTCACAGGACTCAGATGATTGCCTCAGCCAATCACGGCGCACAGCGCGGCTCGCGCATGCGCAGTGCGTGCCCGGCTGTGAAGCCACAGCCGGGCGCCCACAATCACGATGCTGGTGATCTGCCGATATGGTTCCTTCTATCGATATAGTTCCCCTCTTGACTGCGCAGGCGCAATCCGAGCCGACGGAAATCACAGAACCTGAGCAGCTGTAGCAAGAGGTCCAGGGCGACGTGGAATTTGCTGTAAGCGGCCAGTCGGTAGAGCTGCACGATTCTGGTCAAAATGAGAATCACGATTCTTTTGCTCAGACTAAAGATCACGATTCTCAAAAACTGAATGTCAGAACCCCCCCCCCCCCCCCCAAATAAATAAATAAATCTGTGATTTATCTGAAAATATGAATATATAAAAAACAGACTAGCGATATGTCTATAATGTTAAAGACCATATAACTCCTATGAAAAAAAAGCAGAATCAAACTTTGATTCTGCTTTTTTCATAGGAGTTATATGGTCTTTAACATTATAGACATATCACTGGTCTCTTTTATACATCAGAAGCAGTACCGCCGGCAACCACTGCGTGGCGCATGGATACACACTACAGAACTATGAGAGAAGCCCAGGCATCCATCCAGCGGCGCAGGCTGCTGACATCGGTTTCTGATATCGGCACCATTTGCGTTCCACGCTGGTTACGTGGAACCGGCGGTGACACAGAAGAATCGCGGGTCATCCCGCGGGGAGATCGCGATTCTCTCCGCGATTAATCGTGCAGCTCTACCAGTCGGCCACACGTCCTCGCTTCGCTCGGGCTCCTGGCTCTTTTTTTAACATCCTCCAGTCCACGGGGATGTTAAAGAATAAGCCTGGATGCCGCCCGAGCTTCGGAGAATTCCGTGGGCTTCGCCTGCGCCTGCGCAGTGAAGCAGGGAACCATATCGATAGAAGGACTAGATCGACAAGACACCGGCACCGCAGAGAGGGGGGGGGGGGGGTTAAAATAGCGTTTTAACACTTTAACATCAATACAGCTTCCTTGATTTCAGATCACCTAAAATATCGGACACCATCCCTCTTTCACACCTGAAGTGTTATGGAGAAATGAAGAACAAATCTCTCTGGATCCTTCCTGGAAATGTAACGCATTCCTAAAGACGAGGGTTCCATCCCTGCCTGGTAACCAAACTCCGCTTCTTACGCCTGAATGAAGTGACAACGCGCGTTTTACCGCTCATCGGCTCCACCAGAGCAGCCAGTAATGGCGATAACGACCACGTAAAGTGACTCTACACCAAACCATTGTGCAACATTTTACTACAAAGCCGAGGAATTGCCTGGAACAGACGTAACGTTACATAAAATAAATCGGTCACATCTGCTTTCCCTTCGTTTCTTCCTCACGGTGACTGCGTTATGTCTTGAATTGCGTCCAGGAAAAAAAAAAAAAGCACCGCAAATCGAAATCACGTCTACCTGCAATAACCCAACAATGGTATAAGAGGGGAACCCAAATCCCTGAATGTTCCTCTATAAAACGCAGGCTTCTGTGGGGAGTATCAGGGGGAGGAAAGGGAGAGATGAAAGGAGAAGGGGGGGGGGGGGCTGAGGATTTCATACTCAACTTTTATCTTCTATCAGCTGCTTAATATCTCCTAAGTGCACTCGGCCAGGAGCCAGCTAGAGGAAAACTTTTCACTGAAAGGGCAATTCTATTCCGACAGATAAATACACAACCGAGGAACTCCTAGAGGGGCGGGGCCACCTGACAAAACTGGAGGGTGCAAAATCTGGTGCAGCTCTGCATAGTAGCCAATCATGACCTCCTGAAGATTTACCCCCCCTTACCAGGCAGTGGCGGCCCGTCCATAGGGGGCGCCGCCCCCCCTCCAGTAGTCCAAAAAAAAAGGGGCCCTTTAAGATTTTTTTTTCTTAAAATGCGCCGCCCCCTCTGGCTCTCGCAAATAACATACATTCGTGCATTGCATGAATGTATGTTATTGTTGCCAGCTGCCGCTGGTCTATTCAGATGGCCGGACCATGAGCGCCGGCCACCTGAATAACGGCAGCTGGTTGGCTGTGCGGAAGTACAGCCCTCGGCTCCTGGATGAATTATCCTCAGAACGTACGGGGGGTGCGTTCCTTGGATAAGACTAACGGTCGTCTCAGCCAATCAGGTTCCCCGATTCTGGTTATCGGTAACTTGATTGGCTGAAGCGTCACCAAAGCGGGAGAAGACATCGAGGGACGTGGAAGGAGTAAGGTAAGTGCATTTTACAGAGCACAGCGGCGACAATGGGCACAGAGGCGACAAAGGGCACAGTGGCATCAATGGGTACAGTGGTGACAAAGGGCAGAGTGGTGATAATGGTCACAGTGGCAACAATTAAAGGGCACAGTGACATGCACAGTGGCAACAATGGGCACAGTGGTGACAATTAAAGGGTACAGTGGTGACAATTGGCACAGTGGCAACAATTGAGGGGCACAGTGGCTGCGTTTGATGGCATGGCACAGTGGTGACAATTGATGGCACAGTGGCTTTGTTTGATGGCATGGCACAGTGACTGTGTTTGATGGCGTGGCACAGTGGCTGCGTTTGATGGCATGGCACAGTGGTGCGAATTGATGGCATAGTGACTGCATTTGATGGCATGGCACAGTGGTGACAATTGATGGCACAGTGGTGACAATTGATGGCACAGTGGCTGCGTTTGATGGCATGGCACAGTGGTGACAATTGATGGCACAGTGGTGACAATTGATGGCACAGTGGCTGCGTTTGATGGCATGGCACAGTGGTGACAATTGATGGCACAGTGGTGACAATTGATGGCACAGTGGTGACAATTGATGGCACAGTGGCTGCGTTTGATGGCATGGCACAGTGGTGACAATTGATGGCACAGTGGCTGCGTTTGATGGGCACAGTAAAGCTGCAATTTTTTTTTTTTTCGTTTGCGCCCCCCCCCAATAATTTTGAGCACCAGCTGCCACTGTTACCAGGCCAGTTTTTGCGATACGGCACTGCGTTAATTCAACTGACAATTGCGCGGTTGTGCAATGCTCTACACAAATAAAATGATTGTCCCTTTTCCCCCCACAAATAGATTTGGTGGTATTTGATCACTACTGCGGTTTTTATTTTTTGCGCTATAAACAAAAACAGTGCGACAATATTTGAAAAAAAAAAATGTTTTTTACTACTTTCTGCTATAAAACAGCCAAACAATTACAACATAAAAAAAATACAACAAACAATTACAACATAAAAAAAAAAAAAACACAACAAACAATTACAACATAAAAAAAACACAACAAACAATTACAACATAAAAAAAAAAAATACAACAAACAATTCCAACATAAAAAAAAACACAACAAACAATTACAATATAAAAAAAACACAACAAACAATTACAACATAAAAAATTACAACAAACAAATACAACATAAATAAATAAAACGTACTAATATAATAACAAACTGTCACATGCTGGAGGCAAACCGCTACAGTACCAAACATTTCACACTCCTCACTGGATACACGGCGCTGTCAGGAGGAGGAGATCGGGGGGATCAGCGTTGTATCCACAGCTGGAGTGAATTTAGTTTTGTATAGAACTTATAATCGGCCCCTATCCTCTACTTTCAGTCTGGATTACAGCTGGTCACCGGTAGCTACTGTATGCCCGTCTATACATCCCCAATTATCAGGATGGCCCTCTGAGTACCACAAGGTTTAATTTCAAGAAACGGTCGTCAATTTACTGCCAATTCCTTCTCTATATCGGTAGAAAATAATTTTTTTAAAGCGATATTAAAGCTTTTTTTATTATTATTATTATTATTAATAAAATAATAATAAACATGTATACTTACATGCTCTGTGTAATGGTTTTGCACAGAGCAGCCTCAATCCTCCTCTTCTGGGGTCCCCCGTTGGTGCTCAACCCCCCAACTTGAGTGCCCCCATAGACAGCTCCTTTCTATGGGGGTGCTCATGCCCCCCGAGCCGCCCTATTGGCATAGAGCGATGGTTAAAAATAAGAGTTCTCTGCATTCATTGGAGGATACGGATCCATACATTCATTACAGTACACAGCTCTACGCATTCATTGGAGGACACAGCTTTATATGTTCATTAGTGGACACAACTCTGTGTGTTAACTGATAGACAAAGCGCTAGGAGTTCTTTGGTGGATTCAGCTCTACAGGATCTCACAAAAGTAAGTACACCCCATCGCTCACAGTTTTGTAAATCTTTTCATGTGACAAAACTGAGGAAATGACACTTTGGCCGGGATTCAGATACATTGGCGTTTCTTTAGAGCGGCGAAGCGCATCTGATATGCGCTACGCCGACGTAACCTAGAGTGGTTTTGTACTGTATTCACAAAGCACTTGCTCTCTTTCTAACGACGGCGTAATGTAAATGGGCCGGCGTAAGCCCGCGTAATTCAAAGTAGCAAGGCAGTGGGCGTGTTGTATTATAATGAAGCGTGACCCCATGTAAATGCATGGCTGATTGAACGGCGCATGCTCAGAATCACGTCGCAAATACTCCCTAAGATACGTCGGCTCAATGCTTTCGACGTGAACGTAACCTACGCCCAGCCCCATTCACGTACGACTTACGCAAACGACGTAAAATACGACGCTGTTCCGACGTCCGTACCTTAACATGAATTACCCCTGCTTTATGAGGGGTAAACTTACGCCGGACGTACGCCTTACGTAAACGGCGTAGCTTAATGCGACGGGCGCAAGTACGTTCGTGAATTGGCGTATCTAGGTCATTTTCATATTCGACGCGTAAATCTACGGAACCGCCCCTTGCGGCCAGCGTAAATATGCACCCAAGATACGACGGCGTAAGGAGACTTACGTCGGTCGTATCTTGGCAAATTTCAGGCGTATCTTGTTTCAAGAATACGCTTATAGATATGACGGCGCACATTTGGACTTACGACAGCGTATCTGGAGATACGTCGTCGTAAGTCCTTTCTGAATCCCGGCCTTTGTATCTACAATGTTGTGTAGTGAGTGTACAGCTTGTATAACAGTGTAAATTTGCCGTCCCCTCAAAATAACTCAACACACAGCCAGAAGTAGAACCCGTCCTGTTATACCGCTGGATGGTCTTGGCCCCCATGCTGCAGCTCAGTTTCAGGGTCTTGGCAATCTTCTTATATCCTCGGCCATCTTTATGTAGAGACACAATTCTTTTTTTTTTTCAGATCCTCAGAAAGATCTTTGCCATGAGGTGTCATGTTGTCCTTCCAGTGACCAGTATATGAGAGAGTGAGAGCGATAACACCCAATTTAACACACCTGCTCCCCATTCACACCTGAGACCTTGTAACACCAACGAGTCACATGACACGGGGGGAGGGAAAATGGCTAATTGGGCCCAATTTGGACATTTTCACTTAGGGGTGTACTCACTTTTGTTGCCAGCGGGTTCAGACGTTAATGGCTGTGTGTTGAGTTATTTTGAGGGGACAGTAAAGTTACACTGTTATACAAGCTGTACACTCACTACACAACATTGTAGCAAAGTGTCATTTCTTCAGTGTTGTCACACGAAAAGATACAAGAAAAGATTTACAAAAATGTGAGGGGTCCACCAATGAGCGCATAGATACTCTATGCGCTCATTGGTGGACGCAGCTCTATGCGCTCATTGGTGGACGCAGCTCTATGCGCTTATTAGTGAACGCAGCTCTATGCTCTCATTGCTGGACGCAGCTCTATGCTCTCATTGCTGGATGCAGCTCTATGCTCTCATTGCTGGATGCAGCTCTATGCTCTCATTGCTGGATGCAGCTCTATGCTCTCATTGGTGGAGGCAGCTCTATGCGCTCATTGCTGGATGCAGCTCTATGCGCTCATTGCTGGACGCAGCTCTATGCGCTCATTGCTGGACGCAGCTCTATACGCTCATTGCTGGACGCAGCTCTATACGCTCATTGCTGGACGCAGCTCTATGCGCTCATTGCTGGACGCAGCTCTATGCGCTCATTGGTGGATGCAGCTCTATACGCTCATTGCTGGACGCAGCTCTATGCGCTCATTGCTGGACGCAGCTCTATGCGCTCATTGCTGGACGCAGCTCTATGCGCTCATTGGTGGACGCAGCTCTATGCGCTCATTGCTGGACGCAGCTCTATACGCTCATTGCTGGACGCAGCTCTATGCGCTCATTGCTGGATGCAGCTCTATGCGCTCATTGCTGGACGCAGCTCTATGCGCTCATTGCTGGACGCAGCTCTATACGCTCATTGCTGGACGCAGCTCTATACGCTCATTGCTGGACGCAGCTCTATGCGCTCATTGCTGGACGCAGCTCTATGCGCTCATTGCTGGACGCAGCTCTATGCGCTCATTGCTGGACGCAGCTCTATGCGCTCATTGGTGGATGCAGCTCTATACGCTCATTGCTGGACGCAGCTCTATGCGCTCATTGCTGGACGCAGCTCTATGCGCTCATTGCTGGACGCAGCTCTATGCGCTCATTGGTGGACGCAGCTCTATGCGCTCATTGCTGGACGCAGCTCTATACGCTCATTGCTGGACGCAGCTCTATGCGCTCATTGCTGGATGCAGCTCTATGCGCTCATTGCTGGATGCAGCTCTATGCGCTCATTGGTGATGCA
The DNA here is from genome assembly GCF_905171775.1 of Rana temporaria. Classification (NCBI taxonomy): domain Eukaryota; kingdom Metazoa; phylum Chordata; class Amphibia; order Anura; family Ranidae; genus Rana; species Rana temporaria. The sequence goes on from NC_053499.1 coordinate 5,435,716, forward strand.
GCTCTATGCGCTCATTGGTGGACGCAGCTCTATACGCTCATTGGTGGACGCAGCTCTATACGCTCATTGCTGGATGCAGCTCTATGCGCTCATTGGTGGACGCAGCTCTATGCGCTCATTGCTGGATGCAGGTCTATACGCTCATTGGTGGACGCAGCTCTATATGCTCATTGGTGGACGCAGCTCTATGCGCTCATTGGTGGACGCAGCTCTATACGCTCATTGGTGGACGCAGCTCTATGCGCTCATTGGTGGACGCAGCTCTATGTGCTCATTGGTGATGCAGCTCTATACGCTCATTGCTGGATGCAGCTCTATGCTCTCATTGGTGGATACAGCTCTATGCGCTCATTGGTGATCCAGCTTTGTAAATTGAGCCTGGTGAAAGCTCTGCATTACAATTATTTGAAGCTCGGAAAGAAAACAACTAAGGATTTGGACTTTAAAGGCAATTTGGACCACATCAATTTTATAAAAATATAGATTTGATAAAAGCAAAACACAGAAGCTAAAAACATGTAATTGCGTATGTGTAGAATTTGGGCTCGGTCACATAGGGGGGCCACACACACTACAATAGGATTGTACAATCTCCTCTTAAACGTATCACAACTATATAATATGAGGAGACCCCTAAACAAGCCACTCTCTGCATAGACGTGTACTACAGACACATACAATAATTGCCGGAGAACAGAGAGAGATTTCCAGTAGCTGTGACAGAGTGAGAAGGTTGCAGCCTGAGATCATCGTTTCCATCCCTCAACACACAATTCATATAGAGAAGAGAAGAACGTTACTCACCTTCCCTTCCCCATAGTACCGGCTCCACGCTCTGCCCCCCGCATTCATCACTACAAAGTCTTCTGTGAGATGTACTAATCTCTCCACCCTCCACCAGACTCTCTCCACCCCCCTCCCATCCATACAAGTCCCCATCCCTCTCTACAGCTCTCCACCTCACTGACCTCTCATTTATATGTCACAGAGAGAAAGAGGAGGACTAATTCATTCCTACAAGTCTCTGCACCAGAGGAGCTTACACTCTAATGTCCCCCTTACAGCCACACAATATTATACATTATTATAGCTCTGACATATACCGCAGTGCTGTACAGAGAACACTGAGCCAGTCACATCAGTCACCAGAGGAGCTTACACTCTAATGTCCCCTCCACCACAGTCACACACTATTATTATTATACATTTATATAGCTCTGACATATACTATAGTGCTGTACAGAGAGCACTGAGCCAGTCACATCAGCCACAGCACCAGAGGAGCGTACACTCTAATGTCCCCCCCACGGGCACACACTATTATTATACATTTATATAGCTCTGACATATACCGTATTGCTGTACAAAAAGCACAGAGCCAATCACATCAGTCACCAGAGGAGCTTACACTCTAATATCCCATCCCCCACACTCACACATTATTATTATACATTTATATAGCTCTGACATATACCACAGTACTGTACAGAGAACAGTCACACCAGCCTCTGTACCAGAGGAGCTTACACTCTAATGTCCTCCCCCCCCTGCAGTCACACACTATTATTATTATACATTTATATAGCTCTGACATATACCGCAGAGCTGTACAGAGAGCACCGAGCCAGTCACATCAGTCTCTGCACCACAGGAGCTTACACTCTAATGTCCCCTCCCTTACAGTCACACACTATTATTATTATTATTATACATGTATATAGCTCTGACATATACCGCAGTGCAGTACAAAGAATACTAAGCCTGTCACATTGGTCTCTGTACCAGTGGAGCTTACACTCTAATGTCCTCCCCCCACAGTCACACACTATTATACATTAATATAGCTCTGACATATACTGCAGTGCTGTACAGAGAACAGTCAAACCAGCCTTTGTACCAGAGGAGCTTACACTCTAACGTCCCCCTGCAGTTACACACAATTATTATTATACATTTATATATATCTGACATATACCACAGTGCAGTACAAAGAGCACCGAGCCAGTCACATCAGCCGCAGCACCAGAGGAGCTTACACTCTAATGTCCCCCCCACGGGCACACACTATTATTATACGTTTATATAGCTCTGACATATACCGCAGTGCTGTACAAAGAATACTAAGCCAATCACATCAGTCTCTGTACCAGAGGAGCTTACACTCTAATGTCCCCCCACAGTACCATACCATTTTACATTATTATAGCTCTGACATATACCGCAGTGCTGTACAAAGGACACTGAGCCAGTCACATCAGTCTCAGTACCAGAAGAGCTTACACTCTAATGTCACCACCATGATCACATCCAAGCACGAGAGACTATTTTGGAAGAATCCGATTAAAGTGGAACTCCAGGCAAAATGTTCTTCTTTACAGACACAGCAAGAAAAGGGTTAGAACCCCTGTGAGGTTTTCTTTGCCATGGCTCTCCCCATTGAGGGAAAGGCCCCCCCCCCCCCATCTCTTTTCCCTGTGAGGAGAATCCATAGGAAAGCCACACACATATACAGGGAGGAAATACAAACTCCATGCTGATGGGAATTACACCCGCAATCTCATCAGTGGCTAACTTCTTTATGCGATTAGCGGAGCGCTTTTAGTTCGGGGTCATTATAAATGTCATTGAAGATTTCAGTTAGTTTATATCGCACGCTCTTCAGAGAATTGTGAATTTCCAAAGCCAGATGGTCCTCCATGGAGGGTCCCCATACCATTTCAGTATGCTCTGAGAGTTCATAGAAAGCTAAATTTGAGTTCTGTGACGTCGTCTTTACTCTTGTGAGGTCAGTGCGAAGTGCGTTACATAACATTACATGGAAGATCCCACATATCACATGTTATATAACAGGAGTTGCAGCGAGGAAGGTGGAAATCACAGGAGGGGGGGGGACCAAATCCCCGTCCTGGAGGAACCCTTGAAATAATCTGCAATTCTCAGAGAACCCCTGATAAGACCAATTCATTAGTGGTCAGTAGGAAAAGTGTCCCTTACATTGGTGATCAGTGGGAAGAATGTCCCTTACATTGGTGATCAGTGGGAAGAATGTCCCTTACATTGGTGATCAGTGGGAAGAATGTCCCTTACATTGGTGATCAGTGAGAAGAATGTCCCTTACATTGGTGATCAGTGGGAAGAATGTTCCTTACATTGGTGATCAGTGAGAAGAATGTTCCTTACATTGGTGATCAGTGAGAAGAATGTCCCTTACATTGGTGATCAGTGAGAAGAATGTCCCTTACATTGGTGATCAGTGGGAAGAATGTCCCTTACATTGGTGATCAGTGAGAAGAATGTCCCTTACATTGGTGATCAGTGGGAAGAATGTCCCTTACATTGGTGATCAGTGAGAAGAATGTCCCCTACATTGGTGATCAGTGGGAAGAATGTCCCTTACATTGGTGATCAGTGAGAAGAATGTCCCTTACATTGGTGATCAGTGAGAAGAATGTCCCTTACATTGGTGATCAGTGGGAAGAATGTTCCTTACATTGGTGATCAGTGAGAAGAATGTTCCTTACATTGGTGATCAGTGAGAAGAATGTCCCTTACATTGGTGATCAGTGAGAAGAATGTCCCTTACATTGGTGATCAGTGGGAAGAATGTCCCTTACATTGGTGATCAGTGAGAAGAATGTTCCTTACATTGGTGATCAGTGAGAAGAATGTTCCTTACATTGGTGATCAGTGAGAAGAATGTTCCTTACATTGGTGATCAGTGAGAAGAATGCTCCTTACATTGGTGATCAGTGGGAAGAATGTTCCTTACATTGGTGATCAGTGAGAAGAATGTTCCTTACATTGGTGATCAGTGAGAAGAATGTCCCTTACATTGGTGATCAGTGAGAAGAATGTTCCTTACATTGGTGATCAGTGGGAAGAATGTTCCTTACATTGGTGATCAGTGAGAAGAATGTTCCTTACATTGGTGATCAGTGAGAAGAATGTCCCTTACATTGGTGATCAGTGGGAAGAATGTCCCTTACATTGGTGATCAGTGGGAAGAATGTTCCTTACATTGGTGATCAGTGGGAAGAATGTCCCTTACATTGGTGATCAGTGAGAAGAATGTCCCTTACATTGGTGATCAGTGGGAAGAATGTTCCTTACATTGGTGATCAGTGAGAAGAATGTCCCTTACATTGGTGATCAGTGGGAAGAATGTCCCTTACATTGGTGATCAGTGGGAAGAATGTTCCTTACATTGGTGATCAGTGGGAAGAATGTCCCTTACATTGGTGGAACCAATTGCCTTCAGAAGTCACCTAATTAGTAAATAGAGCCCACCTGTGTGTAATTTAATCTTAGTATAAATACAGCTGTTCTGTGAGGCCCTCAGAGGTTTGTTAGAGAACCTTAGTGAACAAACAGCATCATGAAGGCCAAGGAACACACCAGACAGGTCAGGGATAAAGTTGTGGAGAAGTATAAAGCAGGGTTAGGTTATAATAAAAAATCTCCCAAGATTTGACCATCTCACGGGGCTTCTGTTCAATCCATAATCGGAAAATGGAAAGAGTATGGCACAACTGCAAACCTACCAAGACACGGCCGTCCACCTAAACTGACCGGGCCGGGCAAGGAGAGCATTCATCAGAGAAGCAGCCAAGAGGCCCATGGTAACTCTGGAGGAGCTGCAGAGATCCACAGCTCAGGGGGGAGAATCTGTCCACAGGACAACTATTAGTGGTCTCTCCACAAATCTGCCCTTTATGGAAGAGTGACAAGAAGAAAGACATTGGAGAAAGAAAGTCATAAGAAGTCCTGTTTGTAGTTTGTGAGAAGCCATGTGGGGGAGGGGACACAGCAAACATGTGGAAGAAGGTGCTCTGGTCACATGACACCAAAAAGTTACTTTTTGGCCTAAAAGCAAAACGCAATGTGTGGGGGAAACTAACACTGCACATCACCCTGAACACACCATCCCTACTGTGAAACATGGCGGTGGCAGCATCATGTGGGGGGATGCTTTTCTTCAGCAGGGACAGGGAAGCTGGTCAGAGTTGATGGGAAGATGGATGGAGACAAATACAGGACAATCTTAGAAGAAAACCTGTTCGAGTCTACAAAAGACTTGAGACTGGGGGGGGGGGGGGTTCACCTTCCAGCAGGACAACGACCCTAAAGTACAGCCAGAGCTACAATGGAATGGTTTAGATCAAAGCCTATTCATGTGTTAGAATGGCCCAGTCACAGTCCAGACCTAAATCCCATCGAGAATCTGTGGCAAGACTTGAAAATTGCTGATCACAGACGCTCTCCATCCAATCTGACAGAGCTTGAGATATTTTACAAAGAAGAAGAATGGAGGAGAAATGTTCCTCTCTAGATGTGCAAAGCTGGTAGAGACCCCCCCAAAAAGACTTGTAGAGAAAGGGGGTTCTACAAAGTATTGACTCCGGGGGGCGCCATACAAATGCACCCCCCACAATTTTCACCTATTTGTAAATAAAATTGAAAAACATTTATAATTTTCCCTCCACTTGTGTTGGTCCATCACATAAAATCCCAATAAGATACATTTATAGTCTTTGGTTGCAACATGAGAAAATGTGGGAAATTTCAAGGGGGTATGAATACTTTTTCAAGGCGCCGTATTATCCTATAGACAGAGGCCCAGATCCACGTACCTCGGCGCATCTTTAAGTCCGGCGTAGCGTAGCTCAGATACACTACACCGCCCGTAACTTACAGCGTATTTTCCGTATCCACAAAGATTTTGCGCCATAAGTTACGGCGGCGTAGTGCAACTGTCGGCGTAAGGGCGCGCAATTCAAATGGATAAGATGTAGGCGTGTTTTATGGTAATTCATCTTGACCCCACGTAAATAACGTTTTTTTTTACGGCGCATGTGCCGTCCGTGGGGGTATCCTAGTGTGCATGCTCGAAATTAATGCTTTCGACGTGAACGTAATTTACGCAAAGCCCTATTCGCGAACGTTTTACGCAAACAACGGAAAATTCGACGCTGGCCCGACGTCCATACTTAACATTGGCTACGCCTCATAGACCCAGGGGTAACGTTACGCCGAAAAAAGCCTTATGGAAACAACGTAAAAAAAAATGCGCCGGCCGGACATATGTTTGTGGATCGCCGTATCTAGCTCATTTGCATACTCGACGCGGAAATCAACGGAAGCGCCACCTAGCGGCCAGCGTTAATATGCACCTAAGATCCGACGGCGCACTAAGACGAACGTCAGTCGGATCGAGCCCACATTCAGTCGTATCTTTGTTTTGTGGATACAAAACAAAGATACGACGGCGCATCGTAGAAATTACGCGGCGTATCTAGCGTAATTTCTTTGTGGATCTGGGCCAGAATGTTGGTTTGGAGTGAATGGTCTGGGTTCCGTGACGGAGCAGCACTTGATACATCATGGAGATGCCTCGTTATTTATTATGAAGGTTCTTCAGAAGATGCCACCAGCCCATCCCTCCACATCCAGATCCCGCTCTACACTCCAATGTTAGCGGAGGAAGGGCGGCACATGGCCCCCGCCGCGAGATCAAAGCGCCGTCCACCTGCAGATAAATCCCCGGGGGACAGGAAGTGTCCCGACTTTGTTCTCTGGAAGGAGTGGGGGAGAGAATTACAGCCGCACCAGATAATGGTTTATCTTCTCTCGGGGAAATTAAACAACGAGTTCTGAAGTATGCGGCGGACGCCGGACTTTATTGGTTCCTCCGCGTCGGTAAGAGGACCTGCGATATAAACAAAGCCGTGGAAGGGTCTCCTTGTAAGGGCGAAGAATTCCCCACCACAAGGAACTCTATTTATTAAACACGACTCTACGGCGGGCGAGCGCCGAGATATTTCCACCCCGCACACCACTTGTCAGGGGAATTACCGGACTCTACGGCTCAGGATTTACAGAGAGGGAAACACTCGCAGGTAGAATACAAGGGGATTAGAAAGCCTAGAAACAGGGGGCTCAACTCTTGTGTGTTACACCCCCGGCAGGGCCGTCTTTAATGCTGATTGGACCCCGGGCAAAAATTTTCTTGGGGCCCCCCCAATTTTTTTTACGTTGTTTCCGTAAGGCTTTTTTCGGCGTAACGTTACCCCTGGGTCTATAAGGCGTACGCAATGTTAAGTATGGACTTCGGGACAGCGTCGAATATTCCGTTGTTTGCGTAAAACGTTCGCGAATAGGGCTTTGCGTAAATTACGTTCACGTTGAAAGCATTGACTATTTGCAACGTGATTTTGAGCATGCGCACTGGGATACCCCCACGGACGGGGCATGCGCCATTCAAAAAAAACGTCATTTACGTGGGGTCAAGTAGAATTAACATAAAACACGCCGACATCTTATCCATTTAAATTGCGCGCCTTTACGCCGACACAGTTACACTACGCCGCCGTAACTTACGGCGCAAACTCTTTCAGGATACGGAAACTACGCTCTAAGTTACGGCGGCGTAGTGTATCTTAGATACGCTACGCCTGCCTAAAGATAGGCAGATCTTTGTGGATCTGGCCCTGTATTTTTTGGCAGAAAATTACTTGGAACCCCCAAACATTATATATAATTTTTTTAGCAGAGACCCTAGAGAATACAATGGCAATTGTTGCAATATTTTATGTCCCATTGTATTTGCCCAGCAGTCTTTCAAATACAATTTTTTGGGGGAAAAAATACACTTTAATGAATAATAAAAAAAAGAAAAGAAACAGTAAAGTTAGCCCAATTTTTTTTTGTTTAATGTGAAAGATGATGTTACGCCGCGAGAATTGTGAGAGAATCGCGATCTATCTTCAATCTAAGCAAAAGAATCCGGAGCCAGATCCTCATAGAGAGTACGCCGGCGTATATCTACTGATACGCCGGCGTACTTTCAAATTTCCCGCGTCGTATCTTTAGTTTGAATCCTCAAACCAAGATACGACGGCTTCTGGGTTAGATCCGACAGGCGTATGGCTTCGTACGCCTTCGGATCGTAGGTACAATACTTCGGCGTCTGCTGGGTGGAGTTTGCGTCGTTTTCCGCGTCGGGTATGCTAATTAGTTATTTCCGACGATCCACGAACGTACGCGCGGCCGTCGCATTCTCTTACGTCGTCTCTAGTCGGCTTTTTCCGGCGTATAGTTAAAGCTGCTTTTTTGCGGCGTATAGTTAAAGCTGCTTTTTTGCGGCGTATAGTTAGACTTGCCATGTTAAGTATGGCCGTTGTTCCCCCGTCAAAATTAGAATTTTTTTTTTTGCGCAAGTCGTCCGTGAATAGGGATGGACGTAATTCACGTCTAAGTTCAAAAAATGAAGTCGTTGCAGCGTCATTTCGCGCAAAGCACGGCAGGAAATTTCGAAACGGAGCATGCGCAGTTCATTCGGCGCGGTAACGCGCTTCATTTAAATGAATCACGCCCCCTACCCGCCGATTTGAATTACACGCCGAGAGATACAGTACGCTGCCGTAACTTACGGCGCAAATTCTTTGTAGATTCAAAGAATGAAAAAGTAAGTTACAGCGGCGTAGCGTATCTCTGATACGCTGCGCCTATCTAAATGTATGTGAATCTGCCCCCCGGATTTTTATTTTAGCCAGAATGGTGCAGCTCTAACATACAGATATAAAAAAAAAATACTATCTGGATGAAACCACCATAATGCCGCGTACACACAACCGTTTTTCATGTCATGGAAAAAAAAAAAAAAAATTCTGGACGTGATTCTTGTCAAGCCTGCCTTGCCTACACACGATCGTGGAAAAAAATGCTCTAGCAAAGCGCGGTGACGTAAAACTCGTACGACGGCACTATGAAGGGGAAGTTCCGTTCGAATGGCGCCACCCTTTGGGCCGATTATGCAAAATTCCCTTCTCATAACTTGCTTACGCGTTTTTTTTCCCCCCGTCGTTAAAGCGTACACACGACCGCTTTTCACGACGAGAAAAACGACGACGTGGAAAACTACGTTAGCAGGTTCTACATTTTTAATGGCCATTTTTCTTGTCGAGAAAAATGCTCTGGAGCCCCCACATATGCGACCGTTTTTCACGACCAATTTAAAAAAATGTCATTTTTCTCGCCATGTGTGCGCGGCGTTACACACACTCAGTACCATAGAAGTATGACATGCAGAAGTTACAGATTGTAATGATTTATATCTGAGGTTTCCCGGCTGCAATAAATCCCCCCCCCCCCCCCCCCCCGTTTCTCTTTTCTAACCCTCGTCTGCACTTCCCAATCCTAATCCTCGGGAAAAATATCCCTCCTGATAATATTTCATATCAAACCTTCCCAGCCGTCCCGCGCAGGTCTCCGGATTGCTTGAACTCGGCAGTACTGACCAAGCTCTGGGCCCGTCACGGTGCACCCAGCACGCTCGCCCTCTCACCCCGGGGACTCCACGTTAATAATCTCCTGACTGTGTCAATAATACAATGTTTTCACTAACGTCCCCTCTCCTACAAATTGGAAACATGTCCGCGAGTCTGGAATTCCACAGAACCCGGAGCTCTGCAGATCTCTGGCGGGGTTCAGGCGTTGTGGGTTTTTGGTGTCCGGGTTTGGAGGACAATTCTTTTCATGCAAAACCGGCACTGAGACCAACACAGAGGCGGCCATTGGTGACCTTCTGAAAATGCCCATTGCCTCTTTTTTATAAAGCTTTAGTACGGTTTTAGTTTTTTGCGTTATAAACCAAAAAAAAAGAGCAACAATATTTTTTACTTTTTGCTATAATAAATATCCTCCAAAAAGTATATAAAAAAAAAAAACACACACTTCTTTCTCAGTTGAGGAAGATACGTATTCTTCTACATATTTTTGTTAAAAAAAAAGAATCGCAATAAGTGTATATTGATCGGGTTGCGCAAAAAATAAAGGGCTAGATTCAGATAGCTGCGCTTAATCTTAACAACGGCGCAGCGTATGGTATTTACGCTTCGCCGCCGCAACTTACAGTAGCAAGTGCGGCGTAGCGTAAATGGGGCCGGCGTAAGCCCGCGTAATTCAAATGTGGAAGGGGGGCGTGTTTTATGCTAATATGTGATGACCTGACGTGAATGACGTGTTTTACGAACGGCGCATTCGCCGTCAGTGTACATAACCCAGTGTGCATTGCTCCCAAGTACGCCGCAACGACGTATTGGTTTCGACATGAACGTAAATGACGTCCAGCCCTATTCGCGAACGACTTACGCAAACAACGTAAAAAATTCTAAAATCGAAGCGGGAACGACGCCCATACTTAACATTGTGTGCGCCTCATAGAAGCAGAAGCAACGTTACGCCGACAAAGCCTTACGCAAACGACGTAAAAAAACTACCGCCGGGCCCACGTACGTTTGTGAATTCGGCGTATCTAGGTACTTTTTTTTTACGTCGTTTGCGTTCGGCTTTTTCCGGCGTAAAGTTACCCCTGCTATATGAGGGGTATGTGCGGCGTATCCTATGTTAAGTATGGCCGTCGTTCCCGCGCCAAGTTTTGAAATTTTTACTTTGTTTGCGTAAGTCGTTCGCGAATACGGCTGGACGTAATTTACGTTCACGTCGAAAGCAATGACGTTTTGCGGCGGTTTTTCGAGCATGCGCACTGGGATGTTTTCACGAACGGCGCATGCGCCGTTGAAAAAAAAATTAAAATACGCGGGGTCAAGACAAATTTACATAAAACACGCCCCCAACATCCCCATTTGAATTAGGTGGGCTTACGCCGGCCCACATTAGTTACGCCGCCGTAACTTAGGGCGCAAGTTCTTTCTGAATACGGAACTTGCGCCCAAAGTTACAGCGGCGTAACGTATCTAGGATACGTTACGCCGGCCGGACAGATACGCTCAGGTATCTGAATCCGGCCCTCAGTAAACAGTCCAAGATACGGTGACCCCCATAAAACGACCGCGGGGTCATTCAAAGAAAAAAAAAAAGAATCACCTTGACTTCCAAAACGCCGGTGTTAATAATTAAAAGGGACCGAAGTTAAAAAGTAAACAGGTGAGAGCCCAAATCATTTCATGTGGTGGGAAAATGTTTCCAGAGGGACACGCCGGCCGTCCTCTCCTCTGATACCACAAAAGGAATGACCTGTTCTGTGACCTCAGAGGATATAGTAATAAAAAAAAAAGAAATGAAAAAAAGTTCAGAATGCTTTTTAATCACAGTGTATGTGCGCCCCCTTCTGTCCTGAGTCAGGAATAGCTTTCATCCGATTACTAGCCGAGTTTTATTACTGTAGAGATTTGTCTCGAAATCATACTTTTTGCAAAATTAAACAAAAACAAATTATTCTGTGAAAAAAAAAAAGATAAAAAACTTAACTGTGCCCATCGCCCATTTTCACTTTTTCTATCTAACTCTCAAGGGTTTTTATTATTGTAATCACAGATACACAAACATCACTGTAAAAATATCAACTTACCCTACCTCAAAAGTGGACAGTGTCAGTCAGTAGGGCAGTGGATGGTGTCAGCAGGTCAGAGGTTGGCGCCAGCAGGTTAGAGGATGGTGTCAGTAGGGCAGTGGATGGCGTCAGTGGTTGGTGCCAGTAGGTTGGTGTCAGTGGGGCAGTGGACACTGTCAATTGGTCAGGGGTCGGTGTCTGTAGGACAGTGGACGGCGTCAGCAGTGGATGTCGTCAGTAGGGCAGTTGACGGCATCAGTGGTTGGTGCCAGCAGGTCAGAGGTTGGTGTCAGTAGAGCAGTGGAAGGTGTCAGTAGGAAAGTGGATGGTGTCAGTAGGGCAACCTTACAATGATGGGCAGAGACTGTGGACACCTTACAGTGATGGGCAGAGACTGTGGACACCTTACAGTGATGGGCAGAGACTGTGGACACCTTACAGTGATGGGCAGAGACTGTGGACACCTTACAGTGATCGCCGGAGACTGTGGACACCTTACAATGATGGACAGAGACTGTGCACACCTTACAGTGATGGGCAGAGACTGTGGACACCTTACAGTGATGGGCAGAGACTGTGGACACCTTACAGTGATGGCCGGAGACTGTGGACACCTTACAATGATGGACAGAGACTGTGCACACCTTACAGTGATGGGCAGAGACTGTGGACACCTTACAGTGATGGGCAGAGACTGTGGACACCTTACAGTGATGGGCAGAGACTGTGGACACCTTACAGTGATGGGCAGAGACTGTGGACACCTTACAGTGATGGTCAGAGACTGTGGACACCTTACAGTGATGGCCAGAGACTGTGGACACCTTACAGTGATGGACAGACTGTGGGCACCTTATAGTGTTGGACAGAGACTATGGACACCTTACAGTGATGGGCAGAGCCTGTGGACACCTTACAGTGATGGGCAGAGACTGTAGATAAGCTTCAATGATGGTCAAAGACTGAACAGCTTACAGGAGATGGTCAGAGACTGAAGACATGCTACAAGAGATAGACAGAGACTGTGGACGTGCTACAGGAGAGGGGACATGTGACAAGAGACTGCTAGAGATCACTTCCCATTAGCAGATCAATGCTCTCCACTCTTATTACTGCCTTCTGGGGTTCCAGGGCCAGAAAACCAATATCAAAGGGCTGCATGTGGCCTTGGGGGGTGCAGATCGGGCACCAGGGCTGCCTGTGGGAGATTTCTCAATTTTTTTTAAAACATTCCTATTTTTAAAGGACGTAAACCTCCCACAAAATGGGCAACTCCTTATTTTTAACTGAGGGAAGACAAAATTTTCCCTCTTAGAGGCGTCACTTTGTTTGGTTCTCGCTGCATTTCCCTAATTGGTTCTCCCACCCGCCTCCTGCTCACACTTTGGCGTTGCGGCTTCTATCAACATTTATAAGCTGCAAAAAAAATCCGCAGCCAAGAATTCGGCGTCAGAACGTGTCGCAGTGCGACCAAACAAGAAGCAATTATTTTTTCTGCGCTTTATAAATAAAAAACGTGTGTGGAACAGATGGAAGTTCTCGTTTATCTGGACATCTGTGAGCAGCAGGAAGCAAGACTCGGATATTCCATCACCAAACCGCTAGAAAAACACAGCGAACGCTCCGGGGCTCCGCTGACCCCTGAAATTACATTTCAAACAGAATACGAGGCGCGGCTTTGATGTTTGCGAGATGTGAGGAAAGATGTTCACAGGAATATAGGGAGGGTGTAGCGGATTCCCGGCGAGCGTCCCCTACGCAAAATCCAATTTATTAGCCCCCCCCACCCGACCTTCTCCTCCCACATACATTGGGTTGGATATACATTGTATTGTCTACAGGGACATGGCCTACATCTTCCAGGTCATCCTCGTCTCGTCACCTTCTCAAACTTTTTGGCCCAGATTCACAAAGCACTTATGCCGACATATAACAAGTTACGCCGACGTAAGTGCAAATGTGCGCCGTCGTATCTGTGCGCCACACCCAAGAACAGATATGTTCAACGCTGATATTTTGTTGGCAGATATTAAAGATTCTAACTACCAGCAAGAATAAGTCCTTATATTTAAAGAGCACCTGTCATTTCAGATCCATCCTGGAAGTGCCTTTTAGCGGGGCATCCACTCACCTGCTGCCACCATGTCCCTCCCCTTGTTGTGTCCCTGCGGCATCACCAGCCTTCCCATTAAAATGAATGGGCCTGTTGGTGAGTCAACAGCGGGCCAGAGGAGGAACCAACGGCGGGTCAGAGGAGGAGTCAACGGCGGGCCAGAGGAGGAGCCAACGGCGGGTCAGAGGAGGAGCCAACGGCGGGTCAGAGGAGGAGCCAAAGGCAGGCCAGAGGAGGAACCAACGGCGGGTCAGAGGAGGAGTCAACGGCGGGTCAGAGGAGGAGCCAACGGCGGGTCAGAGGAGGAGCCAACAGCGGGTCAGAGGAGGAGCCAACAGCGGGTCAGAGGAGGAGCCAACAGCGGGTCAGAGGAGGAGCAAACAGCGGGTCAGAGGGGGAGCAAACAGCGGATCAGAGGAGGAGCCAACAGCGGGTCAGAGGAGGAGCCAACAGCGGGTCAGAGGAGGAGCAAACAGCGGGTCAGAGGGGGAGCAAACAGCGGATCAGAGAAGGAGCCAACAGCGGGTCAGAGGAGGAGCCAACAGTGGGTCAGAGTAGGAGCAAACAGCGGGTCAGAGGAGGAGCCAACAGCGGGTCAGAGGGGGAGCCAACAGCGGGTCAGAGATGACAGTTGCTCTTTAAAAATGATGATTTAAATCAAGCCTTTTTACTAGAGATTTGAATCGTGATTTTAATCGACTTGATTAAAATGAAATCCACCCTGGTCACAAGAACTGCTAATACAAATTATTTGATAAAGATTATTTACAGCCAAGCTACAGTTACATGATCACTTCTATTTTAAAGGCACTTCCTTCCCCACCCTCAGACGATTTGTATGTAGTCCTCTGATATATCCAATATATCTTTGCATTTTAGTTCCCTTCTGTGAGGTTTTTAAAAAGTGTTTGTGTAATTTCTCAATGAATACACCAGAGGGCGACATTGCACCATTATTTGTACTGACAGACTACATTTACTGACAGCGCCCGGCACTGATCATTTCCCATCTATGGGGAAGCTGCAGGTCACCGATTTTCACCATTGTTATCTTCCTACACAAGTGCAGTTAGTGGGGGTGATCGATTGCACAGGAATTTGATTGTTATCGATCCTTTCGGAAGAAAGTAGAATGTTGGCATTACCAGTCTATTCCTCCACATGGGTAAAAAATAGCCAGCCAAGAGAGATACAGGAAAACCTTGGTTTGAGAGTAACTTGGTTTGAGAGCGTTTTGCAAGACAAGCAAAATATTTTAACAAATTTTGCCTTGATATACAAGCGATGTCTTGATATAAGAGTAGCGTCATGTCACAACTGAGTATAAAAGAGAAGAGAGGAGCCTCTAAGTGTAGCAATATGGTTACATTTAATGAAGGTACAACATTTACCAAAAATATGTAGAAGAATATGTATCGGCCTAAACTGAGGAAAAAATTTGTGTGTTTTTTTATATATTTTTGGGGATATTTATTATAGTAAAAAATATTGCTTTTTGTTTCCAAAATTGTCACTCATTTTTCTGTTTAAAGCACAAAAAATAAAAACCGCAGAGGTGATCAAATACCACCAAAAGAAATCTCTATTTGTGGGAAATAAAAGGACGCCAATTTTGTTTGGGTGCAACGCCACACGTCCGCGCAATTGTCAGTTAAAGCGACGCAGCGCCGAATCGCAAAACGTGCTCTGGTCAGGAAGGGGGTAAATTCTTCCGGGGCTGAAGTGGTTAAGCTGGTCATGGCATTAGAATTTTGTAATCAATTTTTTTTTAATTTTAAGAACATTCCTTTAATTTTCCAATTGTTAGTGAGGTCAAATCAACGTTCGTTTTCGAACCATAGTAATTAGGGTGTCCCGATACCAATACTAGTATCGGTATCGGTACCGATACCGAGCATTTCCCCAAGTACTTGTACTTGGGGAAATGCTCCGATGCTTCACCCGATACCTCGGCAGTCAGGGTGATGCCCCCTTTTTAGCTGTTTTGGTTAAAGTTATACAGCGGTGATCGGTGCTTGTAACTCCCCCCAAAGCCGCACCGATCACCGCTGACTGTCCCCCTCCGAGCTGTCCCCCTCCGTGCTGTCTTCCCCTCTCCGTGCTCTGTGCTGTCTTCCCCCCTCCGTGCTCTGTGCTGTCTTCCCCCCTCCGTGCTCCGTGCTGTCTTCCCCCCCTCCGTGCTGTCTTCCCCCCTCCGTGCTGTCTTCCCCCCTCCGTGCTGTCTTCTCCCCCTCCGTGCTGTCTTCTCCCCCTCCGTGCTGTCTTCTCCCTCTCCGTGCTGTCTTCTCCCCCTCCGTGCTGTCTTCTCCCCCTCCGTGCTGTCTTCTCCCCCTCCGTGCTGTCTTCTCCCCCTCCGTGCGCCTTGCTGCTTTCCCCCCTCCGTGCTGTCTTCCCCCCTCCGTGCCGTCTTCCCCCCTCCGTGCTGTCTTCCCCCCTCCGTGCTGTCTTCCCCCCTCCGTGCTGTCTTCCCCCTTAATTTGTCAGGATGGAGAGCGGAGGTAGGAGCCATTTATGAATGGAGAGGAGCTTCTCTCCATTCATTTTAGCTGAGGCTGCAGAGAAAGGGACTGGGGAATCTGTGTCCCTAGTCCCTTTCTCTGTCTTAAAGGGGAGATGTCAGGGGTCTGTTAAGACTCCTGATATCTCACCAAAGACCCCCAACAGGGCTGATTAAAAATCCACCCCCCCCCCCCTCTAAAATAAATAGTAAAAAAAAAAGATAACTGTCACATGACATTTAAAAAAAGTATTGGTAATCGGTATCGGCGAGTACTTGAAAAAAAGTATCGGTACTTGTACTCTGTCTCAAAAAAGTCTCAAAAAAATGAGAATACTGAAAGGAGCAGGATCAATTTTTTTTTTCTTGAAAAGCAAATAAAAACTTTAAAATACTTTCGGATCTCATTCATCAAATCATCGAATGTACTGAGAATTTTAGTGCGTATGCTTGTTTGAAAATCTACTAGTGTATGGCCAGCTTTAGCAAAGCAACAAAGATGAACAGTCAGTGAAGCCGAACATTCCTGTTCATGACATTGCCACAGACCGTACCTGGATGTCTCACCGCCCTCAGAGGTCTCTGAGACTGACACAGACAGTACCTGGATGTCTCACCGCCCTCTGAGGTCTCTGAGACTGGCACAGACCGTACCTGGATGTCTCACCGCCCTCTGAGGTCTCTGAGACTGGCACAGACCATACCTGGATGTCTCACCGCCCTCTGAGGTCTCTGAGACTGACACAGACCGTACCTGGATGTCTCACCGCCCTCTGAGGTCTCTGAGACTGACAAAGACCGTACCTGGATGTCTCACCGCCCTCTGAGGTCTCTGAGACTGACACAGACCGTACCTGGATGTCTCACCACCCTATGAGGTCTCTGAGACGGACACAGACCGTACCTGGATGTCTCACCGCCCTCTGAGGTCTCTGAGACTGACAAAGACCGTACCTGGATGTCTCACCGGCCTCTGAGGTCTCTGAGACTGACACAGACCGTACCTGGATGTCTCACCGCCCTCTGAGGTCTCTGAGACTGACACATTCATTTACATTTACCAGCTGTCACAACAGACAGCTCCGAGGTATTTACATTCCCGGGAAGGACGGATAAGGACAGGTGGCTCTGATCATCTCCATACTATGTATATACATTGTGTGCCCATAAAACCATTTCATTCAATCATGGATGCAATTTCTACCTTCTGAGAAGTAATGTCATGGAGAGAAATCTATATAAAGAACAGACCAAGAAAGGACCAATAAGGATAGATAAAGAGAATAAGAGATGGAAAGAAAGATAGAGAGAGCGTGGGAGAGAAGATGAGACATAAGAAATCACAGACTTCTAAATTCCCTACATGTACTTGCCCCTCCTCTTCCCTTTATATTATCATTCAATCTGATTACATTACCCTTTATCCTTATTCATGTCCCCAAATGGTGGACAATAAAGCTAATTTGAAAAATTGGAAAAGAGTGGAAAGAAAGTGAAAGATAAGGAAAAAATGAATGAGAGAGAAAGAAGGAATGAGAGACAAAAGGTAATTAGACAGAGAGAGCAAAGTGGTAATTCGAGGGAGAAGGAGAGGGTGGGAGAGAGAGAGAGAGAGATGAAAGAGAAAAATTTAAGAAATATGGAATGAAAAAGGGGGTAAGAAAGAGCTGGAAAGAAAATGACAAAGAAAAAAAGAAAGGAAATGAGAGAGAAAGAGAGAAACGGAATGAGAGGGAAATTAAATGAGTGGAAGAAAGAGGGGGGTGAGAGAGAAGAAGAATGAGAGAAGAAGAAGAGAGAGGGGGAATGAGAGAGAAGAAGAGAGAGGGGGAATGAGAGAGAAGAAGAGAGAGGGGGAATGAGAGAGGGGGAATGAGAGAGAAGAAGAGAGAGGGGTGAGAGAGAAGAAGAGAGAGGAGGGGGATTAGAGAGAAGAAGAGAGAGGATGGGATGAGAGAGAAGAAGAGAGAGGGGTGAGAGAGAAGAAGAGAGAGGGGATAAGAGAGAAGAAAGAGAGAGGGGATAAGAGAGAAGAAGAAGAGAGAGGAGGGGATGAGAAAGAAGGAGAGAGAGGAGGGGATGAGAAAGAAGGAGAGAGAGGAGGGGATGAGAAAGAAGAAGAGAGAGGAGGGGATGAGAGAGAAGAAGGAGAGAGGAGCGGATGAGAGAGAAGAAGAGAGAGGAGAGAGGAGGGGGATGAGAGAGAAGAAGAGAGAGGAGGGGGATGAGAGAGAAGAAGAGAGAGGAGGGGGATGAGAGAGAAGAAGAGAGAGAAGGGGGATGAGAGAGAAGAAGAGAGAGAAGGGGGATGAGAGAGAAAAGGGGAGAGGAGGGGGATGAGAGAGAAAAGGGGAGAGGAGGGGGATGAGAGAGATGAAGTGAGAGGAGGGGATGAGAGAGAAGAAGAGAGATGAGGGGGGTGAGAGAGAAGAAGAGAGAGGAGGGGGGTTAGAGAGAAGAAGAGAGAGGGGGGTGAGAGAGAAGAAGAGAGAGGAGGGGGTGAGAGAGAAGAAGAGAGATGAGGGGGGTGAGAGAGAAGAAGAGAGAGGAGGGGGATGAGAGAGAAGGAGAGAGAGAGGAGGGGGTGAGAGAGAAGAAGAAGAGAGAGGAGGGGGATGAGAGAGAAGAAGAAGAGAGAGGAGGGGGATGAGAGAGAAGAAGAAGAGAGAGGAGGGGGATGAGAGAGAAGAAGAGAGAGGAGGGGGATGAGAGTGAGAGAGGAGGGGGATGAGAGTGAGAGAGAAGGGGGATGAGAGAGAAGAAGAGAGAGAAGATGAGAGAGGAGGGGGATGAGAGTGAGAGAGAAGAAGAGAGAGGAGGGGGATGACAGAGAATAAGAAGAGAGAGAGAGAGAGAGAGAGAGAGAGAGAGAGAGAGAGAGAGAGAGAGGAGAGAGAGATGGCAAAGAAATGGAAAAGACAGGGGAAGAGGAGAGAGGATAAAAGAAGAAAAGAAAGAAGTGAAGAGAATGAAAAAAAGAGAAGAGAAGGAAGAAGAGAAGATGCACTGGAATGAGAGCAGGAGAGAGATAGAGGTAGAAAGTGCAAGGGAATGAGAGAGGGAGATAAAGAAAGAAATAGAGAAGGGGGGGGGGGGTTATATAGTATGGGGGGTGGTGAGATAGATAGATAGATAGATAGATAGATAGATAGATAGATAGATAGATAGATAGATAGATAGATAGATAGATAATTATGTCATCAGATTGATCATTTTTAGAGGTAAGAATCGCAGCGTTGCCGCCGTGTCACGTACCTTTCTCAGTCGCAGCCGCGGGGGGGTTCACTGGCTTGGCTTTGTCGTAGTTGTTAAAGCTGTGACTGCGTCTGTTCCCAGGGACCGGGCCCCGTGTTTTGGCCTCGCTGCCTGCAGCAGATGTCCTGGTACTGGGGCCGGGGAGCCTGCAAACGGTGAGAAAACAGAAAATGAGAGGCCGGGGATGAGGACCATGTGCGCAGGACACGTCCACACACCACGGGACATTATTTGTAGCCATGGGATGGAAACTTTTTAGCAAAAGATAAATATTATTTCTTTCATGTTATTATACTATAAAGGAAACCAAGACTGGAGACTGTCAGGCATTATACACAGAGCTACCGAAGACCATTATGGAAGAAGGGAAGGGGACACTATGGCTGCTACCTACACTGACCAATCAGGTTTTGTCTTTCACTCAGTATACTGCATAGGGAAAGTCCAGCATGGAATCTGATTGGCTGGTCTGGTGATAAATTACAGGTAAATAACATGCATAAAATACATTTAATGCTCATATAATATTGTGTGGGAAGGATGAATGGCGACACGACAGCTACCTCTTTTACTTGCTTTTCCTTCAATAAGATTGCAGCTCAATACCCGACACCCGCATCAACAAGGGGGTACCTGTGCCCATCCAGGACCGCCAACAGGGGGTAGAGCCAGCCCTCCTATACACGTTGCGGGTTCAATTAGTTCAGCATAGGGTCCGGGGGCAGTGAGCGGGCTCTTTAAATACTTTAGGGTGCATGCAAATAGGGGATAATTTACTCATATGACCTGAAGCAGGCAGAATAATCTTCCCTGCCGCATCTCCGAACAAATAAATTAAAGTTCAGGCCTCTGCTTCTATATTAATTTGCCAGGGCAGGCCGGAACTCGAGGAGGACAAGGGCCCCTTGCCCACAACCCTGGCCTAGTGGTAATGGGGGTATGCGATTGGGGGCTATTAAAAAACTGTGCTAGTAATGTCAACAGTTGCTAGGGATGTGGCAGGTGCCAGCACCCCCTGCTATCTTAGGAAACACTGACAGCGGAAGCCATCATATATAGAAGCAGTCGATATACCACTTCTATATATGAGCCAGGGTTGCAGGGGTCTAAGGTTGGGGCTATTCAAAATCTGTACTGGTAATAACAGTCGCTAGGAATGTGGTAGGTGCCAGCACCCCTGCTTCGTTAGGAAACACTGGCAGGGGGAAGCTGTCGTATATAGAAGTAGTATGTATATATATATATATATATTATATAACTTCTATATATGAGCCAGGATTGTGGGAGTCTGCAGTTGTGGACTATTTAAAAACTGTGCTGGCAATGTCAACAGTTGCTAGGGGTGTGGCAGGTGCCAGCACCGCCTACTTCCTTAGGAGACACTGACAGCGGGAAGCCATCGTATATATAGACGTAGTAGATATACCACTTCTATATATAAGCCAGGGTTGTGGGGGTCTGCGGATGGGGCTATTCAAAAATCTGTACTGGTGACTATGGCAGTTGCTAGGGATATGGCAGGTGCCAGCACCGCCTGCTTCCTTAGGAAACACTGACAGCGGGAAGCAGCCATACATAGAAGAAGTAGATATACCACTTCTACAGTATATATGGGCCAGGGTTGCGGGGGGTCTAAGGTTGGGGCTATTCAAAATCTGGTAATAACAACAGTTGCTAGGGATGTGGCCGGTGCCAGCACCCCCTGCTATCTTAGGAAACACTGACAGCGAGAAGCAGCCGTTCATAGAAGTAGTAGATATACCACTACTACAGTATATATGAGCCAGGGTTGCGGGGGTCTAAGGTTGGGGCTATTCAAAATCTGGTAATAACAACAGTTGCTAGGGATGTGGTAGGTGCCAGCACCCCCTGCTTCTTTAGGAGACACTGACAGCGGGAAGCCATCGTATATATAGAAGTAGTAGATATACCACTTCTATATATAAGCCAGGGTTGTGGGGGTCTGCGGATGGGGCTTTTATACTGTATAAAAAGCTGTACTGGTGACTATGGCAGTTGCTAGGGATGTGGTAGGTGCCAGCACCGCCTGATTCCTTAGGAAACCCTGACAGCGGGAAGCCATCGTATATATAGAAGTAGTAGATAATACCACTTCTATATATAAGCCAGGGTTGTGGGGGTCTGCGGATGGGGCTATTCAAAGATCTGTACAGGTGACTATGGCAGTTGCTAGGGATGTGGCAGGTGCCAGCACCCCCTGCTTCCTTAGGAAACACTGACAGCGGGAAGCCGTTGTATATAGAAGCAGTAGATATACCACTTCTATATATGGCTGTTACCCAAACAGCCAAGGTTCGTATTGGAACCGTAGCCTCATCCCCACCTAGGGGTGGAAGAAGGTGCCATGTAGGCAGTAAGGGGCCCCAAGATTTCTAATGGCAGCCCTGTGCCCACCCATTTCAGTACATCACAGTGAAAGCTTCCACTTCCGAGTTGTTGTTCTCACTTTAGGCCAGCCCAGGGTATTTATTTGGATCAGTCACATGCAAAATTAAAATGTTTGCACATACACCTGGCAGTTAGAAGAGTAGAAAGGAACCTTTATACTTTGTCCAGTCTAGTTATGTTATAAACAGGTATCCATCTTCCAGTGGAAAGTCTTGTCCCCCCGGGGGGGCTCAGCCTCATGTCATGTCACACACTGAGCACAAATCAGTCAACACGTTACGTGACGTTGGAGGGCTGTATGTTCTCAGTTACATGACACGGGGTGATGATCTTAGCGTGTTCTGTTTGATGCCGGGGAATCTCACGCTTAACATTGATCTGTGTTGGTTAAATTTGGCCCGGGGGGGGAGAAAATAGACAAGACCTTTTTTTTTCTTCTCCTTTTAATTGCATGGGACGGAAAATTTTAGGGCTCGCCGGAGAAACACATCTGTTTTTTTTTTTTCAGAACCAGGCGAGGCTGTAAAAATCTATAGAACATTCTTTGATGTACAAAGGACATGAAGATGTACAGTTGGTTCTTCCTGGAGCTAACCGTATCAAATTTTACAAGTCATAAGAGCGTCAACATCATCCTATGGCGAGCTTTCTATTACCGAGAGAAACGCGGCAGACAGAAGGCTAGTCGTTCGGTTCACTGCTCACTATACTACTGCTGTGATAGGTTTGCCCACACCCAGGGGCGGACTGACCATTCGGAGCTCTCGGGGCACTGCCCGAGGGCCCCATGCCACTAGGGGGCTCCATCAGGGTTGCCAGCCTCAGAAAAACCAGGGACAGTATGTAAAAATCGTTTTTTTTTTAATCCCAAGATTATAGCTGCCCCGCCTTTTCAGTGGGGTAGATTCAGGAAAGAATTACGCCAGCGTATCCATAGATACGCCGCGTAATTCCAAAGCTGTGCCGGCGTATCTACTTTCTGTATTCAGAAAGCTAGATACGCCGACATTAGCCTAAGATACGACTGGCATAAGTCTCTTACGCCGTCGTATCTTAGGGTGCATTCTGACGCTGGCCGCTAGGGGCGCTTCCGTTGTTTTCGGCGTAGATTATGCAAATTAACTAGATACGCCGATTCACAAACGTACGTACGCCCGGCGCAATTTATTTACGTTGTTTACATTAGGCTTTTTCGCCGTAAGGTTGTTCCCGCTATTAGGAGGCGCACGCAATGTTAAGTATGGACATCGTTCCCACGTCGAAATTTTAATTTTTTCTGTCGTTTGCGTAAGTCGTTCGCGAATAGGGCTGGACGTAATTTACGTTCACGTCAAAACCAATACGTTGTTGCGCCGTACTTGGAAGCAATGCACACTGGCATATGTACACGGACATGCGCCGTCCGTACAAAACGTCAATCACGTAGGGTCATCCATTATTTACATAAAACACGCCCCCCCTTCCACATTTGAATTCCGCGCGCTTACGCCGGCCCCATTTATGCTACGCCGCCGCAACTTACGGAGCAAGTGCTTCGTGAATACAGCACTTTCTCCTGTATGTTACGGCGGCGTAGCGTAAATACGATACGCTGCGCCGCCGTTTCATTGCGTGCCCCCTACCTGAATCCACCCCAGTACTTTCATACACAGACAGTCAACAAAAAAAGACGAAAAAAGCAACATATAAAAACACCACCACAAAGTAACAAATAGATTCCGTTTGAATGTTATATTAGTGACTCAAAACTCACTAAAATGTCCCTTTAATAAGATTACATTGATTAATGCATTAATTCGAAATCAAAGCAATGCACAGCAAAGGTTACGGCTTGGTGTTAGTTTGTGCATTAATCTCTTATTATTATTAATATTGATAAGTGATCCTGCATACAGAACACATCCCTCATTGAAGGACGCACACTGACCGCGAGCATTTTCTCTGTCCCAGGGAGAAGCGCAGGAACTTGACCTCTCTCGGGTCTTTGGAGGATGAACTGCACAGCGGGATGAAATATAGAAGAATAAAAGACACAACTTATCAATATATTGTACAAACACGCCCCCTAAAGAGCTTTGCCAATGGCCCCATCCCTATAGTGCCCGGCTATCCAGAGTGGGGTAGGGCAGCACCAAGCCACCTAAAGCTGAAGTTGCATTTGCCTACATCTTTCCTTTCCTGGTCTCCCCCTAAAGTATAGGTAGCCACCTCCCCCTCCCCTCCTCCGCTGCTCTGTGTTGCCATTTTCTAGGACGAACATGCTTGCCCCAACATTCACAGGAGGATGGAACTTCCTTCATCCAGGCCTGCCCCCCCCCCCCCTCTTGGATCCCGCCCTGCTGCTACACTGCTTTGTAAAGCTACAATTGTAGGAGGGACTCCAATGGGGGACAATGATGTAAGGGGAGACTGTGATGGGGACCCTGATGTAAGGGGGGCTCTGATAGGGACACTGATGTAAGGGGGGCTCTGAGGGGGACCCTGATGTAAGGGGGGCTCTGATGGGGACACTGATGTAAGGGGGGCTCTGATGGGGACACTGATGTAAGGGGGGCTCTGATGGGGACACTGATGTAAGGGGGCTCTGAGGGGGACACTGATGTAAGGGGGGCTCTGATGGGGACACTGATGTAAGGGGGGCTCTGATGGGGACACTGATGTAAGGGGGGCTCTGATGGGGACACTGATGTAAGGGGGGCTCTGAGGGGGACCCTGATGTAAGGGGGGCTCTGATGGGTACCCTGATGTAAGGGGGGGCTCTGATGGGGACCCTGATGTAAGGGGGGCTCAGAGGGGGGACCCTGATGTAAAGGGGGCTCTGAGGGGGGACCCTGATGTAAGGGGGGCTCTGAGGGGGGACCCTGATGTAAGGGAGGCTCTGATAGGGACACTGATGTAAGGGAGGCTCTGATAGGGACACTGATGTAAGGGGGGCTCTGATAGGGACACTGATGTAAGGGGGGACTGTGATGAGAACACTCATGTAAGGATGGGCTCTGAGGGGAAACCAATGTAAAGAGTGACTGATGGGGACACTGATGTAAGGGGGAATGTGATGGGGACTTTGATGGGGGACACTTATGTAAGGGGGGGGCTTTAATGGGAACACCAATGTAAGGGGAGACAGTGCTGGGGAAACTGATGTAAGGGGGGCTCTGATGCGGTGAAAGATGTAAGGGGAGACTGTGATAAGGACCCTGATGCAAGGGGGACTGTGATGGGGACCCTGATGTAAGGGGGGCTCTGATGGGGACACTGATACAAGGGGAGAATGAGATGGGCATTTTGATGGGGACACTGATGTAAGGGGGGCTCTGATAGGGACACTAATGCAAGGGAGGAATGAGATGGGCATTTTGATGGGGACACTGATGTAAGGGGGGCTCTGATAGGGACACTAATGCAAGGGGGGAATGAGATGGGCATTTTGATGGGGACACTGATGAAAAGGGGGCTTTAATGGGAACACCAATGTAAGGGGAGACAGTGATGGGGACACTGATGTAAGGGGGGCTCTGATGCGGCGAAAGATGTAATGGGAGACTGTGATAAGGACCCTGACGTAACAAGGACTTTGATCACTTATGTAAGGGAGACTGTGATGAGGACCCTGATGCAAGGGGGACTGTGATGGGGACACTGATGCAGGGGGGGCTCTGATGGGGACACTGATGCAAGGGTGGAATGAGATGGGCATTTTGATGGGGACACTGATGTAAGGGGGGCTCTGATGGGGACACTAATGCAAGGGGGGAATGAGATGGGCATTTTGATGGGGACACTGATGAAAAGGGGGCGCTGATGGGGACACTGATGCAAGGGGGACTGTGATGGGGACACTTATGCAAGGGGGGAATGAGATGGGCATTTTGATGGGGACACTGATGAAAAGGGGGCTCTGATTGGGACATTGATGTAAGGGGGGGGCTCTGACAGTTTGATGAGGACTTTGATATAAGGAAGGATTCTGATGGGTACACTGATTAAAAGGGGGACTTGGATGGGGACTCTGATGTGAGGGGGCTCTGATGTAGACATAGATATAAGGGGGGACATTGATGGGGACATTGATAAAAAGGGGACTCTGATGGTGAATCTGATGTGAGAAAGGGCTTTGATGCTATATGGATATTGTGGGAGGGGGTCTGTGTTGGGAGGGGGGCAGCAGGAACTAAGGGGAAATTTGGACAGGTGTGCTAGGAATGGTGATGGGGGGGGGGGTGTTGAGAGGGGAGATGGGGGAAAAGGATTTGTGCTAGGATGGGGGTATATGGGGGCTTGTGCTAGAAAAGGTAATATGGTGGGGGGTTTTGCGCTAAGAGGGGATTTTTTTTGGGGGGGGGGATGTGTGCTATTAGGAATGATTGAGGGGCATCTGTGCCAGGAGGGGAAATTGAGGGGGGGTGGGGGGGTATGTGCTCTGGAAATGGGGGGATTTGGAGCGTGGGGGGGATTTGTGCTGGGAAAGGAAATTTGAGGGGTAGAGGATTTGTACTAGGAAGGGGGACTTTTTTGGGGGGGAGGGGAGGGTGTGCTGGGAGCATATGTAGAATGAGAAGATTTGAGCCAACTATGCTCAATTATTACTATTAGGGTTGTCCCGATACCACTTTTTTAGGACCGAGTACAAGTACCGATACTTTTTTTCATGTAGTCGCCGATACCGAATACCGATACTTTTTTTAAATGTCATGTGACAGTTTTCAAACCACAATACAGACTAAGGATATTTTCTTTAGAATTATGAAGAACTCTAACTCAAGACATTATAAAAGAATAAAAATGAGTAAAAATGAATAAAAATGTTTTATTTGCTTGTCACGCAGTAGTAAAAAACTCAAAGAATTTTCATAGAACATGTTGATAAATACAAAAAAAGTATTCTATTTAGGTATCGGGAGCATTTGCGCGAGTACGAGTACTCCCGCAAATACTCGGTATCGGTCCCGATACCGATACTAGTATCGGTATCTGGACAACCCTAATTATTATTATTATTTTTTTTTGGGGGGGGGGTGCTGACACCTGCATATTGGGGGGTCAATCTGGCATGTGGCTCTAGATGACCCGGCACTGATTCGGGGTAAGATCTGATATCTCGCCGGTGGCGAGTTTCTCGGCTTTGCACAATGTAGCGGTTTGTGTCGCTTCACTTAATAAATCTATAAGGATTTCATTATTTTTTGATCATTGATTCTTTGCCAGAAAACATAAAACCTCTCAGAGCGCGGGGTCCCGGCCGCTCCCACCTAAACGCGATTTTCTTTCCTCAGGACGTTTTTGTGTCCCTCCCGCTCTATACCATGAATGTTTTTTTCCCTCGGAAGACTTAAAAAGAAGCGGTTTTGAGTTACACGGCCCATTCTGCTCGGGGTAATCAGTTAATTGCACAATTTTTCACCACTACAAAAGGACAGTGTTCTGTGCGATGACATGAGAACCTGCCCGGGCAACCCGTCCGCGGGGGTCACATTCAATGTATGGCCTGCGTGTGATCTCATCTCTCCGTGTCAAGGTTCTCTTTAATAACCATATCTGCTTTTTTTCTGGAGCGCCTGCCTTCACCTTCCGGGATTAAAGCCCAATAACGGATCGTTATTATTATTCTTTATAAGCGGAAGGTTCAGGAGACAAAGGCCACTGCCTGGGATCAGTCTGCTTATCGTATCAGTAAAAAGTCCTCGGGCCAGATTCACAGAATAAGGACGCCGGAGTATCTGCTGATACTCCGGCGTACTTTCAAATTTGCAGCGTCGTATCTTTATTTGTAATTCACAAACAAGATACGACGGCATTTGGCTAAGATCCGACAGGCGTGCGGCTTCGTACGCCTTCGGATCTTAGGATGCAATACTTCGGCCGCCGCTGGGTGGAGATCGCGTCGTTTTTCGCGTCGGGTATGCTAATTAGCCGTTTACGGCGATCCATGAAGGTACGTGCGTTCGTTAAGTCGTCGCTAGTCGGCTTTTCGCGTCGCAAAGTGAGGTGGTGTAACAATAGACAGCCCATGTTAAAGTATGGCCGTCGTTCCCGCGTCGAATTTCTAATTTTTTATTTTTTTTTGCGCAAGTCGTCCGGGAATACGAAAGTACGTTACGCACGTCGCCATTCAAAACATTACGTCGGGGCGGCGTCATTTCGCGCAAAGCACGGCGGGAAATTTCAAAACGGAGCATGCGCAGTACGTCCGGCGCGGGAACGCGCCTAATTTAAATGGTCCCCGCCCCATTTGAATTAGGCGGGCTTGCACCGGACGGCTTTACGTTACTCCGCCGCAAGTTTACACGCAAGTGCTTTGTGAATCAAGCACTTACGAGGAAAACTTGCGGCGGAGTAACGTAAAGGACATACGTTACGCCGCCGCAATTCTTTATGAATCTGGCCCCTCGTGTTTACGGTCTATGGGGGGGGAGATTTACTAAAGCTGGAGAGTGCAAAATCTGGTGCAGCTCTGCATAGCAACCAATCAGCTTCCAGGTTTTATTGTCAAAGCTTCATTGAGCAAGCTGAAGTTAGAAGCTGATTGGCTGCCATGCACAGCTGCACCATTGTCTTACAAAAGCAAACATTTTTAGATGTTCATCATCCTACAACAAGGACAAGGAGGTGGGCTCTGGTTTGTAGCAGTCTCTAATGCACAGTGTGAATTAATCTATGTATTGTTGCTGCCGCCGACTATTCAGATGGCCGGCCCCCTGGCGAGCGCCGGCCATCTGAATAACAGCAGCTGGTTGGCTGTGGAAGTGCCAGCGGCTCTTAAAGACTTTCCGATTACAGCCCTCCGGCTTCCAGATGCTTAACCAAGGGACGCACGGGGGGTGTGTTCCTTGGATAAGACTGACAGGCTTCTCAGCCAATCAGGTTCACCGGTTCTGGTTACCGGTAACCTGATTGGCTGAACCGTGATCAAGGGCGGGAGAAGACATCGAGGGACGTGGAAGGAGGATGGCTGACCCCAGAAAGCTAAGTGCCAGATGGGAATGGGGGGGGACATTTTAAAGGGCACAGTGGCAAAAATTGATGGGCACAGTGGTAACAATTGATGGCACAGTGGCTGCGTTTGATGGCACAGTGGCTGCGTTTGATGGCACAGTGGCTGCGTTTGATGGCACAGTGGCTGCGTTTGATGGCACAGTGGCGACGATTGATGGCACAGTGGCGACGATTGATGGCACAGTGGCGACGATTGATGGCACAGTGGCGACATTTGATGGCACAGTGGCGACATTTGATGGGCACAGTGGCGACATTTGATGGGCACAGTGGCGACATTTGATGGCACAGTGGCGACAATTGATGGCACAGTGGCGACAATTGATGGCACAGTGGCGACAATTGATGGCACAGTGGCGACAATTGATGGCACAGTGGCGACATTTGATGGCACAGTGGCGACATTTGATGGGCACAGTGGCGACATTTGATGGGCACAGTGGCGACATTTGATGGGAACAGTGGCTGCATTTGATGGGAACAGTGGCTGCCTTTGATGGGCACAGTGGTTGCAATTGATGGGCACAGTAGCTGCGTTTGATGGGCACAGTAAGGCTGCAATTGTTTTTTTTTTTTTCGTTTGTTTGCAGCAATTGCAGCCTCACTGTGCCCATCAAACGCAGCTACTGTACCCATCAATTGCAACCACTGTGCCCATCAAAGGCAGCCACTGTTCCCATCAAATGCAGCCACTGTGCCATCAATTGTCACCACTGTGCCATCAATTGACGCCACTGTGCCCCCCCCCCCCCCCCAAAAAAAAAAAACTTTGAGCACCAGCCGCCACTGGGAGCCGGTACAACTGTGTGCAAGACTGAAGGGGAGGCTGAAGGTCAGATTTAAGGCCCAGCATCTTACGACTATGACCCACCGGCCGCTGATAAGGCAGTACAGCCAGCCCTCCTGCACAGCCCTCCTGTACTGGGCCCCGACCCCAGCTATACTGCAAACACCGTTCCTCTTCTGCCTCCCCCTGCAGTGCTGCCAAGCTTCTCCTTCTCTCCCTCCCTCTGGCTGCACTGCAGGGGGGTTGGTTCCAGCACATGCTCCCCTTGCATCTGCTGTTTGGGCCCCCCGTATGCCCCTTTTCCCCGCAGCTCTACTGGCTTTCCTCCTCTACCGCCGACAGCTCCTGGCAGGCACACAGGGGGGTGTTTCAGGATATAGAGCGGGAGAAAGGGCCGGTAAATATGTCATTAATTGGCCCCTTCCTTTTCTGAATAAACACAGTGAGCGATTTGTACCGATCGCTCAAGTGTCCGCTCATCACTGAAGCATAGTATACTGTTTTCTATGCTTCAAATTGTGAATGAGCAGGAAGCCTCAAAGCGCTTCCTATTCAATCAGAGAAAGCGACTGATAAATCTATGTCCTCAGTCACTAGGGATGAGCTCCAGCGGGTTCGCACACTCCACGTGCCGAGCCCGACCAGGAAGTCGGCACGGCGCTAATCACAGGCAGCGAGACATTTCTTGATCTCTGCAGCTGCGCATCGGGACAATGTCTCCCTGCCTGTGATTAGCGCCGTGCCGACTTCTGAACATGCCGGAGCTCATCCCTATCAGTCACTTTCGGCTGGGTGGGGGGGCTGTGATTTCTAACAGCAGGCCTGATGGCCACCTCAAATCTAAAGTGATTCTATCACAAAAACAAAAAAGGGGCTGCCATTGCTGGCCTCCTGAAGAAAATGCTAGCTTCCTGGCTGTCTGACTTCAGTATTAGGAGTCACAGACCCAGAGCAAGCATTCTGACTCCTGAGGGCGAATTCACACTATGCAAGCTGGCCAATCGGAGAGCAGCCGGAGCGATCACCACTATGGCCACTTAGCATTGCTGGCAGTGTGATGCGCGATTCCGCCCTTGGTTTTCCTGTAGAAGTTCATAGAATGTGGGATGTAAATGACTGAAAAGTCTCTCATGTAAATTTTCAGATAAAAAAAAATAAAAAAAAATAAAAGACAAAATATTTTACAACCTGTAATAAAAGATCGGTGGATCGGATCCGTACCTGGAATGCATTTCCGACTGTGCTTTAATCTGCGACTGGGGAGGTTGCTGCGGTTGTTGGCACTGGACTGGAGCGGCTGAGTAGTTCTGGGCATGGAGGGTACCGGAGGGGTGATATGGCTGCTGGCACTGGCTTGGCGTTCCTGAATGCTGCTGGGTGGCCGGAGGGGGCTGGTGGTGATAACTTTGGGGTTTCTGTTGTTGCTGTTGTTTAAAGCGCGACAGGCTGAAAAACAGGCCTAGAATGGCCTTCAAATTCCCATTCCTGATCTCTGCAAGACACAAAAAACACAACAAATGTCATCATAACTATACATAATAACACATCACCAGACAGCACAGCACCGCCATGATGTCACCACTCCATTTATAATGTACACTTTCGGTTTGCAAAGGCATTTTGTGCACAGAAAGCGGAATTACTGTATATACTTGAGTATAAGCCGACCCGAATATAAGCCGAGGCACCTAATTTTACCACAAAAAAATGGGAAACGTATTGGACTCGAGTATAAGTCTAGGGTGTCCATGTGCATGCCTCACTGTGTCCATGTGCATGCCTCACTGTGCCCATGTGCATGCCTCACTGTGTCCATGTGCATTCCTCACTGTGCCCATGTGCATGCCTCACTGTGCCCATGTGCATGCCTCACTGTGCCCATGTGCATGCCTCACTGTGCCCATGTGCATGCCTCACTGTGTCCATGTTCATGTCTCACTGTGTCCATGTGCATGCCTGACTGTGCCCATGCCTCACTGTGCCCATGTGCATGCCTCACTGTGCCCATGTGCATGCCTCACTGTGCCCATGTGCATGCCTCACTGTGTCCATGTGCATGCCTCTCTGTGCCCATGTGCATGCCTCACTGTGCCATGTGCATGCCTCACTGTGCCCATGTGCATGCCTCACTGTGCCCATGCCTCACTGTGCCCATGCCTCACTGTGCCCATGCCTCACTGTGCCCATGACTAGACTAACGTTGAACATGGGAGTCTATGGAAGGGGTGACAAGTTCTGGGTCCAGGGAACCTATGACTGGCCGGTACCGGGTCCCCAAAAGCACCGGAGAAATGACCGTTAAACTTGGGAGTCTATGGAAGGGGTGCCCGGCTTTGAAAAATCGGTGCTCCCCGGCCGTAGGTCCCCCGGACAACAAATGTTGCACACTTGTAGAGGAAGAGTGGGGCTACAGGTGTGCCAAGTTTGGGGTCTGAGAGACCTACGGCGTTTCTGTGGCGTCGTTCAGCTTTAACTGACGTCTACTCAAAACAGCCCTGAAACATGTGTGTGCGGATGACTGTGGTATGGAAATTAGATTGTCAGCTCTTTTAGGAAGTGATTATTTTTATGCTTTTTTGTGCCTTTCGATTATTCTAGCAGCTTGGAGCGCAAAGTTCACCAGATGGGTGCTGTCAGGACATAGGTTGGGCTGATGGGGGTCATTATATCTTCTATACATGAAGACTACACTGAAGGAACACACACTGATAAAAATAAAAACATGTGTGAAAGGCAGCAGTTTATCAATCTCATCGCACCAACTCCCATCTCTGGGGATCCAACCGCTGGAATGATCCCACACTGCACAATGGAGCAGTCTATGGGAATTAGAGAACGTCTGAGTGTTTTCAGATACATGTGAGGACATCGTTATGCTATTTTATCAATCCCTATTCATAGCTCCCTATTGTAAATTGTACAAAGGGGGCGGTCATAAGTGTTCATCGCCTATGTAAGCTGTGCTTCCTATATAGCAGTGCACGGATTGTGCTTTAAGGCCCCTTTCACACGTGTGCAACTTGTCCTGCGACTTGGGACTGCAAAGCCGCAGGACAAGTCGTACCCCAGGATTCCCAATGAGTACCATTCATATCTGTGTGCGCCAACTTCAAAATGTACTCAGGGCCGCCATCAGGGGGGTACAGGCAGTACACATGTAAGGGGCCCGGATGGCAACCCCCCTTTTTTTTATAATTTTTATATATATATATATATATATATATATATATATATATACATTTTTTTATTTTTTTTTTGTTTGTTTTTATTAAAGGGCCCAGAGGTCCCCAGGATGGCAACCCCCTCCCCCTTTTTTATTACACCTGTAAGGGGCCCGGGTGGCAACCCCCCTTTATATATATATATATATATATATATATATATATATATATATATATATATACATATACATATATATATATATATATACACACACACACACACACACACACACACACACACACACACACACATATATATATATATATATATATATATATATATATATATATATATATATATATATATATATATATATATATATTTTTTTTTCTGTTTTGTTTTGTTTTTATTAAAGGGCACAGAGGTCCCCCGGATGGCAACCCCCTCCCCCTTCTTTTTTACACCTGTAAGGGGCCCGGATGGCAACCCCCCCATTTTTTTATAATTTTTTTTTTATATATATTTTTTTTATTTCTTTTTTTTTTTTAAAGGGCCCAGAGGTCCTTTTTTTAAAAAAAAAATGTTTTTGTTCGTCAGCACCCAAAGCCCTCTGACCTCAATTCGCGGCAGCCCCCCGCTACTCAATTTGAGGCGGCGCCAGCACTGCCCCCGGTATTCTGCTCCAGGGGGCCATGCCTGAAGCTGTGTAAGGGGGCCCCATAATTCCTGATGGCGGCCCTGCCTGTACTACTTTGATCTGACTTTGATGCGAGTTGAGGTCCATAGACCTCACGTTTACACAGGCAAAATTGCGGCAAAATCGTGTGATTGTTTAGGTCGCAGCAGTGTGAAAGGGGCTTAATGCTTCAAATATGTTATACTCCAGGGTGTCTTTCAGAAAATATGGTTGTGTTTTGGGGGATTTTCTGTAATCTTCAAGTCTACAATGATTTTTTTAAACGTGTGTAAAAAATGCAAAACACTACTCTGACAGTGTAAGGGTTAAAGGAGGGATATTTTCTTTGCCTGTTCATGGCGCTCTCTGTAGCAGGGACGGCGGTACAGTCCAGCCAAGAGCACGCCAGCAGTTCCATGTAACAATGATACAGATGGAGAGTGATGTGGCTACTGGTCTGTGAAAGGCCCCGACAATATGGAAGCCAGGCGGGAGTCACATGGTCAGGTCATGGGTGACACCGGGCCGCAGACGGCTCCATTCAATGGATTTACAGCAGTAATTACAAGTGCAGACAGAGGCCAGGAACAGGTGCTCCTTTTATTTACAAGTGTTTGCTTTATAAGCGTTAAAAGACGAGGGCCACAGTCTGCCCGGCGACAGAGAGGACAAAAACAGAATATTCTTCTTCTAGTGTAAAGGGCCTGAATAGGGAACGTGCCTAATAACAGGTGTGAGCAAATCGTGATTTATTCCCCATACAAGAGGTGTCAGGGACCTCTGTGCCTTGTACTGGCGGAGGTCCATTCAATGGAAATGAGCGCAATTTGCATGTTTTTTACACAAATAAACAAAAACACTGATAGAAAAAACACATGTACAGGATACCAGCTTTGTGTAACGTCAGCAGGAAGTTATATTTATTTTCTGTTACTACAAATAGAGAAGATTAAAAGAAAACCTTTATTGGAATTGTCAGCGATTTTAAGCCATTGTAAAAAGTACTAGATATTATTTATAATGCAATTTCATTTATTTTTCCTTTTTTATGTATAAAAATGTGTAAACCTTTGCACTAATCTACACATAAGGGAATGTAATTAGATTACCTGGGGCAGATTCATGTAGATCAGCGGATCTTTAGATCCGCTCGATCTACCTGTTTTACGATCCGCCGGTGCAATTTAGCGAGGCTAGTGCATGATTCATCAAGCACTTACCTCGAAAATTGCACCGTCGGATCCTAACTCCCCCGGCGGAATGCAAATTCCGCGGCTAGGGGGAGTGTACAATTTAAATCAGGCGCGTTCCCGCGCCGAATTAACTGCGCATGCTCCGCCGGCGAAATTTGCCAGTGCGCATGCTCCAAATGACGTCGCTAGGACGTCATTGTTTGCGGCGGCTACGTCGATTGCGGCCATCCGTATTCCGGATCGAGTTACGCAAACGACGTAAAAATTTGAATCTCGGCGCGGGAACGACGGCCATACTTAACATTAGCTACCCCTCATATAGCAGGGGTAGCTATCCGCCGGAAAAAGCCGAACGCAAACGACGTTAAAAAAAAGCGACGGGCGGGCGTATGGGCTTGAATCGGCGGTTCTCCTCATTTGCATATCCGACGTGGAAAAAAAAGCGACGACACCTAGCGGCCGGCGGGAGATTGCAGCCTAAGATTCGACTGGTATAAGTCACTTACACCAGTCGGATCTAAGGGAGATCTATGCGGAACTGATTCTTATGAATCAGTCGCATAGATCCGACCGTGGGATCTCACAGATCCGACCGTCGGCTCTCACAGATACGACGGCGGATCAGGAGATTCGCCGTCGTATCTCTTGATGAATCTGCCCCCCTTTCGTGATTATGGCGGAGGAAAAAAATCTTAGATTACTCTACAGAGTAGATACTGGCCCGGATTCACAAAGCACTTACGCCGACGTAGAACAAGTTACGCCGACGCAAGTGCAAATGTGCGCCGTCGTATCTGTGCGCCAGACCCACAAACTAAGATGCGCCTAAAAATAGGCTTAATCCCGCCGACCTAACTTGCCTACGCCGGCGTAGCGTGGGCGCACATTTAGGCTGGACGCATGTGGCGCTCCCATTAATTTGCCATTCAAATATGCAAATGAGGGAAATACGGCGATTCACGAACGTACGTGCGCCCGACGCAGGCTACGCAATCCCCCATTGTAGGACCAGCCATGGACTAGGCCGAAGCCATGGTCTCGCCTAAAAAATCCTGCCCGCTGCTCGCCGCGATCCTGGGAAAAGGCCGCGGACTAGGCCGAAGCCAAGGCCTCGCCTAAAAAATCCTGCCCGCAGCGATCCTGGGAAAGGGCCTCGCGGCCTTTTCCCAGGATCGCGTCGAGCAGGATTTTTTAGGTGAGGCCGCGGTTTCGGCCTAGTCCACGGCGTCCGACCTCGCGGCCCTTTTCCCAGGATCGCGGCGAGCAGGATTTTTTAGGCGAGGCCGCGGCTTCGGCCTAGTCAGCGAAAAAATCGATTTGGTCAAAATCTGAACGGATTTGACCTCCCAACTCGATTCTAATCAATTTTCCCCCCAGCCCTACTAGAAGCCCACATTACTCTAGGAAGGTGAAACAAACATACATATAAAAAAAAAAAGCCGATGATGACTGGGGGAAAAGAGAACCTGTCAGATTCTATAACGCAACCACAGCTACCATAAGGAACGTTCTGCTGTACAATCACGCCACAAATGTTGCAATCTTCTTGGATCAAATGAAATCTGTTGCAACTTACCCAATCACTGGCCTATAAAAGTTCATCAAGTGTTGGATCTTATGTAACTCCAATCCCATTCATAAATCCCAATCTCCTTAGGACATCTGTCCATCTGTGGCCCATCAATGTTCCACCTCCAGGCAATGCCACCGCCAGCTGCTGTACTTTTCCCCTTCCGGTTATCCTGCTTTCCCCCGACAATCCGTCATATTTCAGGGGGAAATCTAAGCTCACAAATACAGATATCTTCCGCCGCGCTTTCCGCGATGACACTTTTATTTTTTGCGCGTACAACTGGTGTACGGAGTCGTCATCGCAGTATTTCCAGCCCAGCACTTGTGTCACTGAAATAGAGTGACACAAAATACACCACCTATTTCTGGAGCCTGGAATTCCGAGAGAGAGAGACAAAGAGACCTCTCTGCCTGGAGAGGAACAAACGTGAGAGGCTCTTCTTTTCAAGCTTAAAAATCTAGACAATTAACAGTTCAACCCGCCCGGGGGAGGGGACAATGACGGCTCATCGCGCCTTATTTACTTTGTCAGTGTGCGATATGACAGGTCCTAATCCTCCCCGGATCGCCAGATTTCATGAATTTAAAAAAAAGGCGATTGTGAGAAAAAAAAAAGGAGAGGTCTGTCATTCCGAGAGAGCGCACGCGGGTTCCCCCAGGTCACATGACTTGCCCAAGCATGACAAGATGATCGGATTATTTACATTTACTAATAACTTGCAGCAATTTATAAACTCTGAGCTTCTCTGGAAAATCAGCGTCGGCCTGGGAGGTATTTTACTGACAGAATGTAAGAAATGATAAAAAGTAGAAAAATAACAAAGTCATTTATATGCATTCCAAGGATCTTGACAGATGTCATTGCATTGCTCTACCTGCTTTTTTTTTTAAAGCAGAGATCCTAGAGAATAAAATGATGGGTGTTGCATTTTTTTTTTGGCACACAATGGGCTAGATTCAGATAGCCCGCTGTAACTTTGTGCAGGCGTAGCGTATCTCAGATACGCTACGCCGCCGTAACTTAGTGAGGCAGGTTCTGTATTCACCAAAAACCTGCGCCCTAAGTTACGGCGGCGTAGCGTAAATCTTCCGGCGTAAGCGCGCCTAATTCAAATTATGAAGAGGTGGGCGTGTTTTATGTAAATAAAACATGACCCCACGTAAATGACGTCTCCAACGAACGGCATGTTGGGGACCATTGTCATTTTCACAGCAAAAGATGCTATAAAAATGCACTGATTACTGTGAAAATGACAATTGCAGTTTGGGAGTTAACCACAATGGGGCGCTGAAGGGGTTAAGTGTGACTTCATCTGTGTTTCTAACTGTAGGGGGGTGTGGCTGTAGGTGTGACGTCATTGATTGTGATTCCCTATATCAGGGAACAGACAATCAATGACGGCGCCACAGTGAAGAACGGGGAAGGTGTGTTTACACACAGCTCTCCCCGTTCTTCAGCTCCGGGGACCGATCGCGGGACTCCGGCGGCGATCGGGTTCGTGGGTACCGCGGTCACGGAGCTTCGGACCGGGTCGCGTGCATGTGCCGGCGGCGCGCGCGACACCACGGCTGGGCTTAAAGGGCCACGTACATGTACGTGGATGTGCCCAGCCGTGCCATTCTGCCAACGTATATCGGCGTGAAGGGGCCCTTAAGTGGTTAAAGCGATGCAGTGCCAAATTGTAAAAAGTGCTCTGGTCAGGAAGGGGGGTAAAATCTTCCGGGGCTGAAGCGGTTAATGCGACTTGAGATCCATAGACGTCAAGATTATACAGGCATTGCTTCGAGTCGCGGTAAAGTCGCGTGACTTTCAAAGTCGTACACGTGTGAAAGGGGCCTAATGGAGAGATGCACTGAATGTTTTCTATAGGACATAGATTACATCTCACTAGGTAAATAATAAAAACAAACATTTGGTTGGTTACTCTTGGCAACGTTTGCAAGGTGTCCCCCCCCCAACCATTTATAATAGAGGCTCATTGTGTACTTGCAATCAGACAGGAAGATCGGGGACTCACCCTCAGATGACAGGCCTTGTATGTTAATTCCTTTGGCTGCCAGGAAGCTCAGGCACGAATCAATATTCTCAATCTAAAGAAAACAGAAGGTGACAGGTTACAGGAGTCACTGGGTGAGAATACAGGAACAGCATTGATTAAAGCTACAGCCGGAGATAATAGTGAAGGGTTTTTATCAGGTCTGCTGGGTTATATAATGGCCATGCACTAAAAATGACAATCTTCAGGCGATCTATAACCCTAGGGTCACACCTATGCGTTTTTTTAGTGCGTTTTGCAGAAATGCACTATTCACATGGTTTCCTACAGTTCAAAATTATGTGTTTTGCGGCTGGCGCATTTTTGCAAAGGGTCGGGAGCTTTATTTCCCCGTGTTTTGTATGTAATAGACTTGTGATGTGATTTTTGATGTGTTCTACACTTAGCAGTTTTTATTTTTCCGTTTAAAACACTGTATATAGCTGGTTGCTAAGGCGGGGGGACGGGAAGCCGGGCGCCACAACCTTAACAACCGATGAGCCATCAGTTGTCAGCAGGCTTCCCCGCTGAAAGCTGAATGTAAAAAATAAATAAAATAAAATTATAAAATTTGTAAAAAAAAAAAAAAGCGTGGGGTTCTCCCCAGGCCCATACCAGACCCTTTGGGTCTAGTATGGATTCAGAGGGGACCCCTATGCCAATTTTATTTATTTTCTTATGGCGTGGGGTCGCCCACCCATTCAAGCAGATTCAGACAGTCACACTGCGTTTTGAAAAAACGTTTTTAGGGGTGTCGTTAACATTGACACCCATTGTGGTTCGCATGAATGCAGGGGGATTGAGATACGGTGTGGAAAACGCACAGGAATCACTGTGAATCCTGCACCGCATCATTGTGAACCGGGGGAGTGTTGGACTCACGAGAGACTGTTAGCCATAGGTGTGCGCAGCCTATTGCATTAGGGTGTGCACCCCAAAGCTCAAACATACATGCCTGTGTCTAAATATAAATAGGGCAGCAGGGCCATGGACAGTGTCAGTGGGGCAGAGGTTGGTGTCAGTATTTTTTTTTTTTATTACAATTTTTTAAATTATTAATTATTATTATTTATTTATTTTTTACATTTTTTTATTATTATTATAATTTTTTTTAATGTATTATAATTATTATTATTATTATTTTTTTACATTTTATTATTATTATTATTATTGTTATTTATTTTTTTAAATGTTTTTAATTATTATTATTTTTACAATTTTTTTTCTGAGCCCCATTGGGGGGGCTTTGGTGAAATACCAGGAGTCTAAACAGGTCCATGATGTCTCACTTTGGAGAAAAAGAAAGGAACTTAGGACAGAGATTCTCTGGTCCCTTTTCCTTGAAGCCAAGCAGCAGGGGAAATCTGCGTAGGACAGGGTGTGCCCAGGCACACCTGGCACACCCTGTGCACACGCCTATGCTGTTAGCCAATCTGGTGTCTACTAGAAGTCAAATGGCAGGCAGGAGAAAGAGGCAGTGGCACAGTCTCCAGAACAGGCAGGAGGCAGGGCAGTGGCACAGAGTGTGCAGTGCATGCAGAGGTCAGGACAGAGGCACAAGATCTGTAGAGAAGGCAGGATAGTGGCACCATTTCTGCAAAGCAGGAAGAGGGGTGTTGGCACAAGGTCTGCAGGGAAACAGGGGGAAGAGGCAGTGGCAAAAGATCTGTGGAGCAAGCAAGAGGCAGGGCAGGGGCACAGCATTGGCAGAGCAAGCAGGAGGAGGGCCGGTAGCACAAGGTTTGCAGAGAAAGTAGGAGTAGAGGCAGTGGCACAGCGTCTGCACAGCAGGCAGGGAAGTGGTATGAAGTTTGCAGGGAAAACAGGTGAAAATCCAGTGGTAAAAACCTCTGTGGAGCCGACGAGAGGTAGGGCAGTGGCACAGAGTCTGCAGAGCAGGCAGGAGGAGAGGCAGTGGCACAGTGTTTACAGAGCAGGAAGGAGGTGGAGCAGTGGTACAGAGTCTGCAGAGCAGGCAGGAGGAAGGGCAGTGGCATAAAAGTTGTGAAGCAGGCAGGAGGAGAGGTGGTGGCAATGCATTGGCAGGAGGCAGGGCAGTGGCATTAGGCTTGCAAAGCAGGTAGGAGGAGAGGCAGTGGCACAGTGTTTACAGAGCAGGAAGGAGGTGGGGCAGTGGCACAGAGTCTGCAGAGCAGGCAGAGGGAAGGGCATTGGCATAAGGCTTGTGAAGCAGGCATGAGGAGAGGCAGTGGCACATCGTTTACAGAGCAGGAAGGAGGTGGGGCAGTGGCACAGAGTCTGCAGAGCAGGCAGAGGGAAGGGCAGTGGCATAAGGCTTGTGAAGCAGGCAGGAGGAGAGGTGGTGGCAATGCAGTGGCAGGAGGCAGGGCAGTGACATAAAGCTTGTAAAGCAGTCAGGAGAGGCAGTGGCAATGCATTGGCAGGAGGCAGGGCCGTGGCATAAGGCTTGCAAAGCAGGCAGGAGGAGTGGCAGTGGCACAGCGTTTACAGAGCAGGAAGGAGGTGGGGCAGTGGCACAGAGAGGTGGTGGCAATGCTTGGCAGGAGGCAGGGCAGTGGCATAAGGCTTGCAAAGCAGGCAGGAGGGGAGGTAGGTGGCACAGCGTTTACGGGGGCAGTGGCATTGTGTTTGCAGAGCAAGCAAAGCGCAGGGCAGAACTGCAACCTCTAAAAAAGTATTGTTTCTTATGTTCTAAATGGAAAATATATTATATTTATATAGAAAACATAAGCTAATAAAGTTTCTTGTCCAGGTGTGAGGAGGAGGGAGGGAGGAAAGAAGAAGAAGAAAGAAGAAAGAAGGAAGAAGAAGAAGGAAGAAGAAGAAAGAAGAAAGAAGAAAGAAGGAAGGAAGAAGGAAGAAGAAAGAAAAAAGAAGAAGAAAGAAGGAAGAAAGAAGAAAGAAGGAAGAAGAAGAAAGAAGAAAGAAGAAGAAAGAAGGAAGAAAGAAGAAGGAAGAAGAAAGAAGAAGAAGATCTCCCATGTTTCCCAAAATTGGAATACTAATAAAATAATAAAAAAAGTATAAAAACAAAAGTACAAATCATTTTCATGGCGGAGTGGCAGTGTAGACGGCGTTGGCCATCGATCTTTTTGAATAGTGCGGTGGCGTGGCGTGGCTGGGTTTGAGGCGTTACTTTTAGCGGAACGCTGG
The DNA here is from genome assembly GCF_905171775.1 of Rana temporaria. Classification (NCBI taxonomy): domain Eukaryota; kingdom Metazoa; phylum Chordata; class Amphibia; order Anura; family Ranidae; genus Rana; species Rana temporaria. Next base: position 5,476,894 of record NC_053499.1, read on the forward strand.
CTATTGTTGCGGTACAGTACTGACAATGGAGAACTGCTGCACACAACAGACTGGGGGGGGGGGGGGCAGGACGAAGGGTCCCAGGGTGAATTATTTCAGCAATGAGAAGACTGCAGGAAGAGAGCAGTCAGTTGCGGCGAGGGTTGGCTGTCACGGAGATGGATGGCGTGCCAGGCATAGTGTTTTTACAGCGGCTATGAGGGGACGCTCACCAAAATAGACCAGCTGCAACTGTCACCCTGCAAGCTATCCGGAATAATCTGTGACAAGTGGCCGGGATTAGTTCCGGGCCCAAAAAACACGGAGAATTCACTTTACATGAAGGTATTAGAAGGAAGGCGTCACCGCGCCACAATGTGCCGCAAAATACATCGACAAACAACCGCCATTTACGCTATTTATAAAGTCATACAAACTTAGAGCTCTGTCACAACTTTTATAGCCTATCAGCTGCATTCTTAGAATGAAGTGCTAATTTGTGGGCCATTGAGGACCTCCGCTTCAGAAAATGCGAGTTCCTGGCTGCCATGCTAATATTTGTTTTGTTTTTCTAGATTTTTCTAAGTGACCGTCTGCAAGTATAAAGAAAAGGATTCCGACTTTCCTTTGTCACATACTTATTCAGCTGTCGCTTTGTATCCAAAGACAGTAAACTAGTGTTATAAATGGAGCCCAGCGATGGCGCCCCACATCGTTCTCTCCTGACAGGTGCACACCCCAACATTCAATGTCCCTTATTTGCTCCCTTTTGGCCCGTTTAATATACCTTTGGAAGCATTTTTCTTGGATAAATGCAAATTAAACCTGTTAATCCTGCCAGAAATCCTTCTGCCCTCCAAGTAAGTGCTTATGTGGGCTTGATCCCTAGCCGCACTGTGGCCCAGATTCTCGTAGGAGGTACGCCGTCGTATCTCTGAGTCGCGCCGTCGTATCTATGCGCCTAAATCTTAGAATCAGTTACGCATAGATTTGTATTAGATCCGACCGGCGTAAGTCTCCTACGCCGTCGGATCTTAACTGCATATTTACGCTGGCCACTAGGGGCGTGTACGCTGATTTACGCCTAGAAATATGTAAATCAGCTAGATACGCAAATTCACTAATGTATGCCCGGCCGACGCAGTACAGATACGCCGTTTACGTTAGGCTTTTCCCGGCGTAAAGTTACCCCTGCTATATGAGGCGTAGATGCGGTGTACCAATCTTAAGTATGGACGTCGTTCCTGCGTCAAATTTTTTAAATTTTACGTCGTTTGCGTAAGTCGTTCGCGAATAGGGCTGGGCGTCATTTACGTTCACGTCGAAAGCATTGGCTTCTTGCGGGTTCATTTGGAGCATGCGCACTGGGATACTTTCGCGGACGGCGCATGCGCCGTTCGTTAAAAGCGTCATTTACGCGGGGTCACATAAAATTAACATAACACACGCCCACATCTACCACATTTGAATTAGGCGGGCTTACGCCGGCCTATTTACGCTACGCCGCTGCAACTTTCGTTTGAGAATACGGCACTTGCCTGTCAAAGTTGCGGAGGCGTAACGTAAATAGGATACGTTACGCCCGCACAAAGATACGCCATTCTACGTGAATCCGGGCCTGTGTGTGTCAGTAAACCTCCCCCTTTCCAAATCACTGGATTTGATTGACAATAGAAGGAGCCAATGGTTCCCGCTGCTCTCACTAAGTCCAGTAAGAAGAAAGAGAGCGCAGTGCCGCTGCTCTTGGGCACAGCGCTGGATCAAGATTGGCCTCAGGGAAGTAATTTAGGGGGGGGGGGCAGGGAAGTGCTGTATTTAAAGGTTTCTTTTTTCTTACCTTTAGGGTCGGTTCGCACTGCTGCGGTGCAAATTTTCATTGCGAATTCTTTATGTGTTCTTGCAATTCTACTGCAAATATCAAAAAGTTCCACTCAAAAGTGGAACTTTCACTTATACGTGTACCCCCCCCCCCCCTCCAGTGCCACATTTGGCACCTTACATGGAGAGGGTGGGGGGACGGGTACCTGTTTTTGATAGGTAGACTTTCAGCACTTTGGGAAACTGTGCCACAGCGCCGTCCCTCTGAAGTTTGCCCCCCCCCCCTTCTTATTCCTCCGCTGCAGGGCCAATTAGGGGTTAAAGATTAGAGGTAGGGGTTAGGGATGGAGTTAAGGGTTAGGGTTTCCCATTGAAGAATAAGGTTAGGACTCAGGAATTGGAACAGGGACCTCCCCCAGAGGTCAAAGGTCAGAACGCGGGTTCCCAGAGGTCAAAGGTAACAGGGCGTGGCTGACCCACCCCCACCAAAGTGCACCACCTGCCCCAACTAAGTCAGGGAACGAACAAGTCAGGGAATGCGTCTTGCACATGTGCAGTAGGGAACTGGCTGTGAAGCCGAAAATCAGCTGGGGTGTCGACATTGCGGGATCTCTGGACAGGTAAGTGTCCCAATATTAAAAGTTAGCAGTTGCAGTATTTGTAGCTGCTGACTTTTCACTTTTTTCGTGGGGCGCAAAACCTCTTTAACCACTTGCCGACCGCTCCATAGCGCTTTACTGCTACAGGGCAGCCGCGCTGCGCAGGATCACTTATATACACACACACACACGTGATCCTGCACTACTGGGTTTCCAGGCGCGAGGGCGCGCTCCTGCTGTGATTTTACACAGTGTGAGCTGATCAGCGGGTCCCGCGGACTCGCTGTCGTCCGGCACCCACTAATCATTCTGTACACAGACAGAGCAGCAGTCCGTCTACGTAAACTAGGCAGATTGTCGTTCTGTCAGCATGGATGCAGAGAATGCATTAAAAATGTATATTTTTTTTAATGATTTTTTTTAAAGAAATATACTTACCTAGGTGGATGCTGTCCCCCCACCAGCTTTAACATTAAGAACCAAGGGCCAGATTCACAGCAGTAATACGCCGGCGTATCTACTGATACGCCGGCGTATTTTCAAATTTGCCGCGTCGTATCTTGATTTGGAATCCTCAAACCAAGATACGACGGCTTTTGGCATAGATCCGACAGGTGTACGGCTTCGGATCGTAGGTGTAATTTTCCGGCGGCCACTGGGTGGAGTTCGCGTAGTTTTCCAGCGTCGGGTATGCAAATTAGCTGTTTACGGCGATCCACAAAGGTACGCGCGTTCGTCGCATTCTCTTACGTCGGTTTTTCGCGTCGTAAAGCTAAGAGTGCTATTTAGATGGTGTAAAATTACACCATCCATGTTAAATTATGGCCGTCGTTCCCGCGTCGAAATTTTAAATTTTTTTTTTTTTTTTTTGCGTAAGACGTCCGGGAATATGAAAGTACGTTACGCACGTCGCCGTTCAAAAAAAAAAAACGGGGCACCGTAATTTCGCGCAAAGCACAGTGGGAAATTTCCAAACGGAGCATGCGCAGAACGTTCGGCGCGGGAACACGCCTAATTTAAATGGTACACGCCCCATTTGAATTAGGCGGGCTTGCGCCGGACAGATTTACGTTACGCCGCCGCAAGTTTACAGGCAAGTGCTTTGTGAATCAAGCACTTACGCCGAAAACTTGCGGCGGCGTAACGTAAATGGGATACGTTACGCCGCAGCGCAGGTACATGAATCTGGCCCCAAGTAATCAAACATCCCTGATCACTCAGTTCTTAATACTCCCTCTCAGTCACCACTGTCTGCACTGCCCCCCCCCCCCAGAGTTTACTGGAGTGTCTACACTTGTGTCTACATCATCGGCGCATGCGCACTGAAGAAACGGCTGGCTTGTGCCTTTTCGTTTCTTCAGCGGCCATGCTGTAACCGTGGGAGTGACATCATCGCGGCTCCGGCCAATCCCAGTGCTGGAGCCCACGAAGCCGAAAATAACTCCGGTAGAGACATGTCGTTGGTCTCAGCAGTGGGCGAGGACCGCTGCAACAGCGTCGATCTAAGGTAAGTTTTTTATAATGTGCTAGTATGTGATGCATTCTAGCTCATTATACTTTTGTCTTACAGGGCTTGTTTGTTTTTTTCCCTTTCTTACAACCACGTTAATTCAACTCAACCTACAGTAAGGCTGGCCATACGTTATACAATTTTCTGTACAATTTTCTTATGTAGTGTAAGTGCCGGCCTAATTGCACACAATTGAATGTTGTTTTGTTTTGACCTCCTGTTACATGGTTTTTAGTAAATCTAAAGTAAAATCCTATGGCCAGCCTAAGATAGCGAAAAAGCAATTTATGACCGAGCCGCAGCGATCCTCCAGAGCTGTCAATCAAAGCAGGAGAGATAAATGTGGTCACTCACCATTTGTGATCTTGTCTTGGGGCAGCCATTGATGTCTTCAACCTTCTCATTCGCTGTGAAGAGAAGAGGGGAGAAGATTGCACCGGTCAGGTATGTGGGATGAAGCATCCAACAAGCAGAGAACAAGTCAACATGTGAAACGCTGAAAGACATCCAAAGAGAGAGAGAGAGAGAGGTGGGGGATTTCACAAGAGCGGCCCACCCAAGACAGCTGAAGAGAGGTCATCTAGGGAGCCGAGAGACAACTGTTCACAGCTTTTATAATCTACAAAAAAATCGACCCAACGGGATCCACCGGGAACGGCCCGGGATCCTGAGCTGGCCCACCGGATAAGCTGCTTCTAGACAGATCATCCGGGGGACTCGCTACAGACAGACTAAAAAAACCATCACATTGGATAAAGCTAATAATACAGGAATATCCATAACAAGCGTATCATGGAAGAGTTCCTACACCTGAGACTACAGAGATATTCAACTAGTTCCTGTCTGGGTTCATTCTGACATTTTTCTCATACATTAGAAAACTCATTTGGAAACCCCCCCCCCCCCTCAAAATAAATAATAATAATAATAATAATAATATATACACACACATATAATATATATATTATAAATATTTGTCGGATTCAGATTTTTTGCTAGAAAACTATTTAGAACACCCCCCCCCCCCCTCCAAAATAAAAAAATATATAGTGAAATATAAAAAATTGCAACAACGACCATTTTATTCACCAAGGTCTCTGCTAAATTATATATATATATATATATATATATATATATATATATATATATATATATATATATATATATATATATATATATAAATAAAAAAAAATATATATATATATATATACATATTATATGTATAAATATTTTTATTTTATATATATATATATATATATATATAATTTAGCACATATAATATGTATATATATTTATTTATTTATTTATTTTTATATATATATATATATATATATATATATATATATATATATATATATATATATATATATATATATATATATAATTTAGCAGAGACCTTGGTGAATAAAATGGTCGTTGTTGCAATTTTTTATATTTCACTATATATATATATATATATTTCTAGCAAAAAAATCTGAATCCGACAAATATTTATAATATATATACATACATATATATATATATATATGTGTATATATATATATATATATATATATATATATATATATATATATATATATATATATATATATTTATTTATATTTATTAGACCTTGGCAAAGAAAATGGTTGTTGTTGCAATTTTTTATAGTTCACGATATATGAAATAAAATAATAATAAATAAATAAAAAAAAAGAAGCCATTTACAACCCCCCCCAAATTTTTATTTAATATATACATACATACACAAAATATATATATAGATAGATAGATATATATAAAATACAAATTTGGGGGGGTTGTAAAAAGTTTTTTTTTTATTTAGCAGAGACCTTGGCGAATACAATTTTAGCATTTTTTTATATTTCATATATCGTGAAATATAAAAAATTGCAACAACAACCATTTTCTTTGCCAAGGTCTCTGCTAAATAAATAAAATAAAAAAATTATATATATATATTTTGCAGAGACCTTGGGGAATAAAATCGTGTTTTTTTTTAATATTGCCTGATATTTGCACTGTGCACAGCAGTTTCTCAAACATAAATGGTCAGAAAAAAAAATACATTTTTTATTCACTATTTATTTAAAGTGATATTAAAGGCAATAACTAAAAAACAAAAATATCAAAAAAAACAAACAGGTAAATAATAACCTACTCTGTGCATCCGTTTTGCACAGAGCAATCCGAATCCCAATCCTCCTCATCTGGGGTCCTCTGCCGTCACTCATGGCCCCTCCCTCCTGTCCCCCAGAGCAAGCAGCTTGCAATAGGGGCACCCAAGCAGGCGCGCTCCTGAGCCAATGCTCTTGGTGTCCATTCACACATTGTCGTGGCTTGGCCCAGCCCCCTCTCTCTTCTCATTGGCTCCCGCTGCCGTCTCCCCCAATAAGGAGGGAGGGACCCAGCAGAGTCGAAGGCTCCCGTGCACAGTGCTGGGGAGATATCGGGCTCAGGTAAGTATTAGGCGGGGCTGGGGGGGGGGGGCTGCACAGAGAAGGTTTTTTTTTTACTTTATGCATAGAATCATACTTGGGTGGATGCAGCATTGGTTCGATGGCTCTAATGTACCTAATAAAGTGGCCGGTGAGTGTACAAAGATCCTGGACCCGTCAGCGGGTGATCTTTTACCAAAAACTGCAATATTTGGGTGCAGCAAACCTTTTCCAGTACCAATGCAAGATCGCCAACACGCCTATTCCCACAACGCACGTACCTGCGTCGCATTTCATAAGTGACCTGAAAAGACCTCAGCGAACTCTTCCTCCATGTTGCCCCCGGTGACGGAGAACGCAGCCCGTTCTCTTCTCTCAGCTCTCTATAGATGTAGAATTCTATACAATCGGTCGCTCTATCTTGTTGCTGACTACAGACATTCCTGCAAAGTTTTAACTTGTTCCTGGCCCCCCGTTTACACCCCCCCCCCCCCGTGTTTTCCCAGCAGAGCGGAGGACCGTCACCGATCAATGTGACGAGTGCCGGGATCATGGAATCACAGCGATCTACAACAAGATGGAAGATTCCTGGGGGCAAAAGATTGTCAGTGTGTGCTGGATGTGAGAATGTGATAAACTGTCGCCCCCGGGAAATCGTGTGATAGCCAGAACCGCGGGGAGAGCATGTGAACCTTTTCTGAATACAAATCTCACACTGGAAGACACCTGAGTATCCAGACCAGGGAATAGGTAAAAATTGGTGATCAGTGAGAAGAATGTCCCTTACATTGGTGATCAGTGGAAAGAATGTCCCTTACATTGGTGATCAGTGAGAAGAATGTCCCTTACATTGGTGATCAGTGAGAAGAATGTCCCTTACATTGGTGATCAGTGGGAAGAATGTTCCTTACATTGGTGATCAGTGAGAAGAATGTCCCTTACATTGGTGATCAGTGAGAAGAATGTCCCTTGAACCCGGGATGGAGATACATTTCATGTGTTATGTAATTTAAAGTCCCAAAACGCTACCAGCGTTCCCCTTTCTTCCTACATGTTCCTGTGTGGGGGGCACTACTGCATGATAATATCCCCCCAAAAAAGCAAAACAGAAATAAGTTGCAACGTGTGTGGCCAGATTTAGCCTCGGAGTGACCCTACAACGTCAGATCCGACGCACACAAGTCTGAACTCGTCCCGAGTTACTCCGTAAAAACTTCACCCAGGTGGTGGAAAGTCCTCGGCTGCCTTGAGAAGTCCGTCAGCCATTCGCATCTTCAATGTTCTTCAATGCACAAAAAATAAAATAAAAAATAATAATAAAATGAAAATGTGACTTACCGACGACCTGAATGATGTCGGCCAGCAGCACCCCGTCCGTCACATCCTGCTGGAGGTCTTTTATCAGACGCTTGTGGCCGGATTTGGCCAGGTAGTGGTTGGCCCAGTCTGTGTAAATCTAAAACAGAGTGGAGAACAGAGAGAGAGCTAAGTACAAGGAAAGTCGCCTTCCAGCCTCATTATTGAGAAAAAAAGAGCAGAAGAGAATTTAACAAAAGCGGAAGGCCCATTAACATTCAGGACGTGTTACAAATCTCCGATCGCTTCTCCAATCGCCGGCGCCTTCTTCTATGGAGCCGGGTGACATCACAGCTTAGCGCGAGGCAAAGGGAACGCCAGTGAATGGGCGAGGAGGAGAGGGGCTCAGCCGCACCAATATCAGCTCTATCCCGATGCCTCCTTCACTTTCAATGGATTATTTCGGGGGGATTAGCCGCCCCCCCCCCCCCCTCTCTCTGAAAAAGGCTAATGTGTTTGTTTTCAAACTCCCCAATCACCAGAACCGGCTGGTTATGTGACAAACAGACACAAGGACCCCCACAACCCCTCCCCCAGATTGCCACATTTAAGATTTAAAAATATATATATATATATATATATATATATATATATATATATATATATATATATATATATATATATATATATATATATATATATATATATATATTTATAAAATCTAAGGATATACAAGTTGTAATGATATCAATTTATAAAAGGTGGGAAATTCTATTATTATGCTGTATTTATATAGCTCTGACATAGTCTGTAGTGATGTACAAGGAAAACTGAGCTTACACTCTAATGTCCCCCCACAGTAACACACTATTATTATTTTTATTATTATTATTATTACTACCGTATATACTCGAGTATAAGCCGAGGCACCTAATTTTACCACAAAAAAACTGGGAAAACGTATGGACTCGAGTATAAGCCTAGGGTGTCCATCTGCATGCCTCACTGTGCCCATGCCTCACTGTGCCCATGCCTCACTGTGCCCATGCCTCACTGTGCCCATGCCTCACTGTGCCCATGCCTAGACTAATGTTTAACATGGGAGTCTATGGAAGGGGGCTCCCCAGCCGTAGGTCCTCCAGACAACAAACTTTGCGCACTTGTAGAGGAGGAATGGGGCTACATGTGTGCCAAGTTCCGGGTCCAGGGGACCTACGACTGGCCGGTACCGGGTCCCCAAATCACTGGAGAAATTACAGTTTAACATGGGAGTCTATGGAAGGGGTGCCCGGCTTTGAAAAATCGGAGCTCCCCAGCCGTAGGTCCCCCAGACAACAAACTTTGCACACTTGCAGACGAGCAATGGGGTTACATGTGTGCCAATTTCCGGGTCCAGCGGACCTTTGACCGGCAGCACCGGGGTCCCCAAAGTTCGGGAGATCAGGCGCAAAAAAGTGACTCGAGTATAAAGCCGAGGGGGCATTTTCAGCACACAAAAAAAATTGCTGAAAAATTTGGCTTATACTCGAGTATATACGGTATACATTTATATATCTCTGACATATACCGCAGCGCTGTACAGAGAACACTGAGCCAGTTACATCAGTCTCTGCACCAGAGGAGCTTACACTCTAATGAACCCCCACAGTCACACACTATTATTATACAGCTCTGACATATTCTGGTATAACTTTCACAATTCTGCAGAACTACTAATCAGACAATACACTGGAATGTGTTTTATTGTGGTGGGGGGGGGGGGGGGACAACACCTGCAAACATCTCCAGAAACAATAAAGGCGTTGGGGATTAGGAGGAAAGGATGGGAAGAGGGAAGACTCTCTTGTTATTTTCTTGCTGAGCAGACTGGAGAGATGTCAGAGATAAGAGGGAACACACACAGACATCTTATCATTTCCTCCATGTAAACACACTTACAAATATTTACACACTGCGCACAAGTACACAATGACAACAGAGTGATAACAAGTTTATGGCGGCCATATAAAAGGTCACTTTTCTCCCCGCCCAGCAAACATTGCCTGGAAATGAGATCCGAGGTGATTACAGCCAGCAAAGTCCACCCCCCCAAACTGGACCCCCCCCCCATAAAGTATAAAGCTTTGTGATTACAGCCAGCAAAGTCCACCCCCCCCCCCCAAAACTGGACCCCCCCCCCCCCATGAAGTATAAAGCTTTGTATGGAGCTCTTCAAACACATTGTAGGCAGTTTTATTACTGGGACACTTTGTACAGCAAGACAGCAGGAGATCCCAATATAATGTAATACTACTTACTAATACAATGTAATAATACTAAAAATGATACAATGTAATAATATAAAAAAATACAATAATACTAAAAATAATACAATGTATTCTACTAAAAATACTAAGTACTAATTTTAAATATAATACAATGTAATTCTATACTACAATGTAATAATACTAAAATGATACAATAATAATAATACAATGTAATAATACTAAAATGATACAATAATAATAATAATAATACAATGTAATAATATTAAAATAGAATGTAATTCTATTTTAAATAAAATAATACAATGTAATAATAATGCTAAAAACAATACATTTTAATTCAAAGCGGAGCTCCACCCTAAAGTGGAACTTCCGCTCATCGGAACCCTCCCCCCTCCGGTGTCAAATTTGACACCTTTAAAGGGGGGGGGGGGGGCAGATACCTGTCTAGGACAGGTATTTGCACCCACTTCCAGCCACACAGTCTGTGGGTAGACTGCGGGCATGATGTCAGAACCTGCCCCCCCCTCCCCCGGGTCCCAGAACACAGCGGGACCAGTGAGCATCAAGACTCGCACATGCGCCGTAGGGAACCGGGCAGTGAAGCCGCAATGCTTCACTTCCTGGTTCCCTCACCGAGGATGGCGGCGGGGGCAGTGACGAGCGATTGCTCCTCCTCTGCTGCCGACGTCGCTGGACTCCAGGGCGGGTAAGTGTCCTAATATTAAAAGTCAGCAGCTGCAGTATTTGTAGAGTCAGATCAGTGACTGTCCCTTTAGACGGAGGGACGCGGAGTCAGATCAGGGACTGTCCCTTTAGACGGAGGGACGCGGAGTCAGATCAGGGACTGTCCCTTTAGACGGAGGGACGCGGAGTCAGATCAGGGACTGTCCCTTTAGACGGAGGGACGTGGAGTCAGACGGGAGTCAGATGAGTGACTGTCCCTTTAGACGGAGGGACGCGGCTGGCAGGGATCCACGCCTCTCTCCAGTCTCTGGGAAAAAAAAAATTCTGGTATATTTTTGAAGTGTGATGTCATATGTGATGTTGGGTCCGGGGGGCAGGGAGGGGAGTGAACCGCACGAGGATCTGAGGGGTCATTATTTGTCACACTTGGCGTGCCAACTGTATGACCGGAGGGGGGGGGGGGTTCTATCCCTCGAGATGTGGAGGGACCACACATCCCAGAGTACATACAGAGCCTGCATAGGATTCCTGGAACGGGATCTGAGGCGCGCACTTACAGGACTAATCCCTTTACTTTACCTGCTTTGGAATGGTTTGTTATGTTGGTGGTTTTGTATTATTAGACAATACTATATAATGTATAAATGAGGGGGCACTCTGATGGGGACAATTGATGTAAAGGGGAACTCTGTTGGGGCCCTGATGTAAGGAGGAACTCTGATGGGGACCCCGATGTAAAGGAGCACTCTGTTGGGGACTCCGATGTAAAGGAGCACTCTGTTGGGGACCCCGATGTAAAGGAGCACTCTGTTGGGGACCCCGATGTAAGGGGGGAACTCTGATATGTTACAGTAATGATACTGTGTTGTGGTGTGTTGTGACACGTCAGCGACTTGTACATGAAATTAAAGGTCCACTTTATAAGATGTAAGAACCGCCAGGGGGGGTCCCATCATGTGCTCCCCCCCCCCCCCCAGGCTCAGAGCAGTCAGATGTGAGTGTGACAAGCTTTGCTGTACAGTGAATGACCCCCCCCCCCCCCAGTGTCTGGGTGTCATGTAACAAAGCATGAAAACACATTCCCCGGGCTCTGCTCATCAGTGAGTGGCGGCCGTGTGACTCAGGAGTTGATGACAATGATTCAGAGAGCTGTCAGAGCCCCCCCCCCCCTTGTCCTGTACAGGGGGGGGGCACACTGCCTGCAGCCTGCTCCTTCCATTGTCAGCTGACAGCCCCCCTTGTCACACAATCCACCCCCTTGTGGAAGAGGGAAAGGTCACGCAACAATGGAGCTTCCCAGAAATGGTGTCAGCGAGGATCCCGCTGACTCACGGTCATAGAGCGATATCTGAAAACTCGGGATTACAATGACAGCCGGGCTGTGCTGAGCGGTGACTACGCAGATTATTATTATTATTATTATACAGGATTTATATGGATTTTACAACATGAGGGCAACAATACAATTCAACACAAGAGGGTTAGGGGGGCCCCGCTCCTGAAATCGCCTAAAAAAGTAGACAGAGTAGGAGATAGCCGGGCAGTTTAGGGGGAAGGGAGTTCCAGAGGATGGGAGAGGCTCAGGAGAAGTCCTGGAGATGAGCAATGGAGGAGGAAGAGGCGACAAGGGACTACATATCACAGCATGCATGCCCCAGACAGGTAAATGGGGCCATGACAAGCCCGACGGGATGTTTACCGTACATTAACCACTTCCCGACCGACGCACGAACGTATACGTCGACAGAATGGCACGGCTGCGCAAATGGGCGTATATATATATACGTCCCCTTTAATTTGCGAGCCGCGTGGTGGGGAGGGGATGGGGGAAGAGGGAGAGGAGGAAGAAGGGGATGGGGGGGAAGAGGGAGGGGATGGGGGGGCAGAGGGGGAGGATTGGGGGGAGGAGGAGGGGGGGATGGGGGGAAGAGGGAGGGGAGAAGAGGGGGAGGATTGGGGGGGAGGAGGAGGGAGGGGATGGGGGGGGGAAGAGAAGGGAGGGGGTAGGGGGATAAGGGAGGGGATGGGGGGCAGAGGGGGAGGGGATGGGGGGGCAGAGGGGGAGGGGATGGGGGGAGGATTGGGGGGGGAGGGGGAGGAGGAGGGAGGATTGGAGGGAGGGGATGGGGGGAAGAGGGGATGGGGGGGAAGAGGGAGGGGATGGGGGGAGAGGAGGAGGGAGGGGATGGGGGGGAGAGGGAAGAGGGGGGGATTGGGGGGAGGAGGGAGGGGATGGGGGGGAAGAGGGGGAGGATTGGGGGGAGGAGGAGATGTGGGGGAGAAGAGGGGGGATGAGGGGGAGGATTGGGGGAGGAGGAGATGTGGGGGAGAAGAGGGGGGATGAGGGGGAGGATTGGGGGAGGAGGAGATGTGGGGGAGAAGAGGGGGGATGAGGGGGAGGATTGGGGGAGGAGGAGGGAGGGGATGGGGGGGAAGAGGGATGGGGGGGGAGGAGGGAGGGGATGGGGAAGAGGGAGGGGATGGGGGAAGAGGGGGAGGATTGGGGGGAGAAGAGGGGGAGGGGATGGGGGATGAGGGGGAGGATTGGGGGAGGAGGAGGGAGGGGATGGGGGGGAAGGAGGAGGGAGGGGATTGGGGGGGAGGAGGGAAGGGATGGGGGGAGGATTGGGGGGGAAGAGGGAGGGGATGGGGGAGGAGGATTGGGGGAAGGAGGAGGGAGGGGATGGGGGGGAAGAGGGAAGAGGGGGGAAGGAGGAGGGAGGGGATTGGGGGGAGAGAGGGATGGGGGGAGGAGGGAGGGGATGGGGGGGAAGAGGGGGAGGATTGGGGGGAGGAGGAGGGAGGGGATGTGGGGGGAGAAGAGGGGGAGGGGATGGGGGATGAGGGGGAGGATGAGGAGAGAGGGGATGGGGGGGAAGAGGGATGGGGGGGAAGAGGGATGGGGGGGAAGAGGGATGGGGGGGAGGAGGAGGGAGGGGATGGGGGAAGAGGGGGGGATTGGGGGGGTGACTGTTCTAGGCTGTTTATAAACAAAAATATCACAACTGATTCATGTTTACTTAACAACAGAAATAAAAAACGAACAACAAATGTATCTAAAATTCCAACACCAGAAGAGAAATATTCTACAGTAAAACCTCGGATTGCGAGTATAACTCGTTCCAGAAACATGCTTGTAATCCAAAGCACTTGTATATCAAAGCATTTTTTTTACAGGGTATAAAAGAGAAGAGAGGCGCCTCTAAGTGTAGCAATAAGTTGCTAAATGTTGTACCTTCATTAAATGTAACCATATTGCTACACTTAGAGGCTCCTCTCTTCTTTTTTATACTCAGCTGTGACATGACGCTGCTCTTATATCAAGACATCGCTTGTATACCAAGGCAAAATGTATTAAAACATTTTTCTCGTCTTGCAAAACGCTCTCAAACCAAGGTTTTACTGTAGATAAAAAGTACAGAAACAACATGCAGCCCCTCTGCCGCCCCCCAGACACCCCCCTATGAGACACACAACATGCAGATCTTACTTTCTTATACTGATTGAAGGAAATTTTACTCCCATTGCGTTCCGGCACCCAGAATCTCAGGCTTGCGGGCATTGCACACAGGCAGGGGCCAGAGAGATGAGAGAGGAGTGCTGTGGGGGCCCCGCTCTGTAGGACGGGGGTTATGTGTTCAGGATACTCAGGGGGGTAATTTTAGCCTTGGAGCCATCAGATGTCATTACAGGGCAGGTTCTCTCCCCGATTGGATCCTCCCTTCTGGATCCTCTGCCAACTTCACACATCCTTGGCGGCACTTCACACACTTCCAATATTATTATCCCTTCCTGTCCCACCTCAACATTTAAAGGGGTAGAGACATACAAAAAATTAAAAATAAAGTATCTAAACCCAAGATGAAAACTATAAGAATGCCAGTCCTTAGATGTGGCGAGTGCAATCTTTTTTTTTTTCCACCTGGTGATCCTGCCACTAACACACTTCTTGTCCTAGGATGACAACCAGTGTTGCCAACCTACCAGATTGAAATTTACTGACACAACACCCAAAATTTACTGGCGCAGCCAAGTTTTTACTGACATTTCCAAAAATTACAACATTTCAGTTTTAAAGCAGAGGTCCCGCGAAAAAAAAAAAATTAAAAGCCAGCAGCTACAAATACCAGCAGCTGCTGACTCCTAATAAATGGACACTTACCTGTCCAGGGTGCCCGCGATGTTGGCAGCAGAAGACGAGCGATCGCTCGTCTCTCGGCTGCCCCCGCCGCCATCTTCGGTAAGGGAACCAGGAAGTGAAAAAGCCTTGTGGCTTCACTGCCCGGTTCCCTACTGCGCAAGTAGCGCGGCGCATTCCCAGTGGTCCCCACTGTGTTTCCCAGAAGGCAGCGCAGACCCCTCCATTCAGCACAGATGGACCCCCCATTCCGCAAAGACCCCCCCCCACCTTCCGCACAGACCTCTCCATTCAGCACAGATTGACTCCCTTTAAGCACAGACCCCTCCATTCAGCACAGATGGACCCCCCCTTCAGCACATACCCCCTTCAGTACAGAACCCCCTTCAGCACAGATGGACCCCCTATTCAGCACAAACCCCTTCTTCAGCACAGAAGGACCCCCCTCCCCATTTCCATTCAGTACCTCAGATCTGACATCAGCGCGGCACAGGCAGAGCAGGTTCCCTCCCCCTGTGTACACATAAACACTGAAGGGGGGAGGCGGCTTCACTCTGCTCGCTGTGCCTGTGTGACATCCGGCCCGGGACCACTCTGACAGCTCAAACACCTTCTCGATTTTCCAGGGGGGGGGGGGGTCAATTGCCCCCCCTTGCCCTATGGAGCGGCCGCTCCACTTTGCTCCCTTGCACCCCGACATCACATGACACTCTCAGGCACCACCTCCACCAGTCTTGTCCCCTGCCGGTGTTCTGTCGAGAAGTGCCCCCCCATCAAATATTGCCCACACATGCGCAGGACGGAGCCACACTCCAGCTGAGTTGCCGATGGTGATGCACATGGCGGTAATGTGCAGGAAAACAAACCATGTAATAGTAACGCATCAATCTGAATGGGCCCTAAAAATCTGACCCTGTGGCCCTCAGTGCTGCTCTCCAACATCTCTCATATTTTAGCTACAGACAGCCTGATTTGCCTCGTTTGCTGGCGTTTAAAAGACGACGACCAACCAGCAATAATTCCGCAAATGAAAAACGCATGCTCGCCATTTCTTATGGCCTCTACAGGAAGGACTGTACTGAGGTTGCCGGTAGTTTGTTGAGAAACAAACAAGTAAATAAACAAGACAGAAGGTGGCAGTATTTCCGCGTCAGACGGTTGACCTGGTGCAGATCGACATCACGCATGTGTGTGTGTGTGTGTGTGTGTATGAACCGGCAGCAACGCATGAAGACAAAGTGCCCGGCTTTCTTGACAGCAATTAAGCGATTCCATTTGGAGACCTGTTACACGTAACGTAATAAGCCTCGGATTCGCCATCTGTTGAACAGATGCTCGGCTTATTACAGTCCGGCGTCTGCGATCGTTCAGAAATCTGATTTGCGCAGTATGAATCTTCAAGGTGAAAATGTGATATAAAAAGAAGGAGGAGGAGAACCTGAACGCAATGTGCTCTTCCAAACCACAGCTGAAGTTCAATCTGCTTCACCCCTCCCTCCTGCCGGCGCTCTTCACCCCTCCCTCTTGCCGGCGCTCTTCACCCCTCCCTCCTGCCGGCACTCTTCACCCCTCCCTCCTGCCCGCGCTCATCACCCCACCCTCCTGCCCGCGCTCTTCACCCCTCCCTCCTGCCCGCGCTCTTCGCCCCTCCCTCCTGCCGGCACTCTTCACCCCTCCCTCCTGCCCGCGCTCATCACCCCACCCTCCTGCCCGCGCTCTTCGCCCCTCCCTCCTGCCCGCGCTCTTCACCCCTCCCTCCTGCCGGCACTCTTCACCCCTCCCTCCTGCCCGCGCTCATCACCCCACCCTCCTGCCCGCGCTCTTCGCCCCTCCCTCCTGCCCGCACTCTTCACCCCTCCCTCCTGCCGGCACTCTTCACCCCTCCCTCCTGCCGGCACTCTTCACCCCTCCCTCCTGCCGGCACTCTTCACCCCTCCCTCCTCACCCCTCCCTCCTGCCGGCACTCTTCACCCCTCCCTCTTGCCGGCGCTCTTCACCCCTCCCTCCTGCCCCCAGAGCAAGGAGCTTGCTATGGGGGGTATCCAAGCAGGCTTGCTCCCGAGCCGCTGCTCTGCATGTCCATTCACACACAGAGCCATGTCTCGGCTCCCCACCCCTCTCTTGCCTCATTGGCTCACTGGCTATGATAGAGAGCAGCTGGAGCCAATCGCTGCCCCTGCTGTCCCAGCCAATAAGGAGGGAGAGTCCCTGGAGAGTCGAGGCTCTCGTGCATGTCGCTGGATCACAATGGCTCTCAGGTAAGTATTAAGGGGGGGGGGGGCTGAGGAATGCATTAAAGTAAAAAACCTTGAGCCTTTAGATCCATTTTAAAACTAATGAGGCCACCATATCTTAAAACGAATGAACTGCAATAAAAAAATCTTTTCTATATAGGCGGCGGAGTGTGTGTGTGTGGGGGGGGGGGGTGTAATTCAGATTTTGTTTTTATTCTGAAATCGCCCCTGTTTAAATCCAATCTGGGGACAAAACCGGGGACAGACTTGGTCCGGGGACAGAGTCCTCAATCCGGGGACTGTCCCCGGAAACCGGGGATGTCTGGTCACCCTACCTTAGGGGTGAATTAGAGCGGAGACTGCGAGCCAGGCCTTCTCATCCAACATCAGTGCCTGACCTCACAAATGCGCTTCTGGAAGAATGGTGGTCAAACATTCGAGATCTGTATTTTTTTGTATGATTCTCTGATGGTGTGCACAGCCTTTACCCCTTTTACCTGGTGAGAACAAACAAACTGTCTTGTTATCTTATCCGGCACACAGAGGAGGTCACATACCTCCCCCCCCCTCGTACAGGGAAGATGCAGTAAGGTGAATTCCTGTATAAACATCCTAAGAGGCCACTCTGGAAGCCCTCAGAATTAATCCTGGAAATGGAGTGTTTGAACATTTATTAGAGGTAGAGGCCGGAGAGGAGCCCCCATAGTAGTCAACATGAGAAGTCTTTAGCAACGTTTGACTGATCAAAGGAAGATTATATCAAAGGCCAGCGCCTGACACTAAAGATTCGACTCGAGACAAGCAGGACCCGGGAAGAACCCAACAAGAAGAAAAGATCCGGAGTAACACTTTCCCTGCCGGCAAGAAGTACATTGTGTCTTCCTTCAGTGCTTGATGGGTCCCAAATCTTAGGGTGCAGGGCCGATCCTAGGCAGGGTGCTTTGCACCCAGGCGCCTGCAGAGGTGGGGCGCCAAAGTGCCAGAGTTCTCCTCTCCCTCCTTGTTTGTGTCCATCCAGAACTGAAAGTGTGAAAGCACTCGGGCTCTCACACTGGGATTGCAGATGAGGCTTTTTTTTAGGTGCTATTTTTAACGCTAAAGCGCCTGAAAATCCCCTCCATGTAAAATGGGTCTAATGAACCATCTCCTGTACTGTGTCTGCAGTCTCTGATCGTCTCCTGTACCAAGTCTGCAGTCTCTGACCATCTCCTGTATTATGTCTGCAGTCTCTGATCATCTCTTGTACCATGTCTGCAGTCTCTGACCGTCTCCTGTACTATGTCTGCAGTCTCTGACCATCTCCTGTACAATGTCTGCAGTCTCTGACCATCTCCTGTACTATGTCTGCAGTCTCTGATCATCTCCTGTACCATGTCTGCCGTCTCTGACCGTCTCCTGTATTATGTCTGCAGTCTCTGACCGTCTCCTGTACTATGTCTGCAGTCTCTGACCGTCTCCTGTACTGTGTCTGCAGTCTCTGACCATCTCCTGTATTTTGTCTGCAGTCTCTGACCATTTCCTGTATTATATCTGCAGTCTCTGACCATCTCCTGTACCATGTGTGCAGTCTCTGACCGTCTCCTGTACTATGTCTGCAGTCTCTGATCATCTCCTGTACTGTGTCTGCAGTCTCTGACCATCTCCTGTATTTTGTTCTGCAGTCTCTGACCATCTCCTGTATTATGTCTGCAGTCTCTGACCATTTCCTGTATTATGTCTGCAGTCTCTGACCATCTCCTGTATTATGTCTGCAGTCTCTGATCATCTCTTGTACCATGTCTGCAGTCTCTGACCATCTCCTGTATCATGTCCGCAGTCTCTGACCATCTCCTGTACTATGTCTGCAGTCTCTGACCATCTCTTGTACCATGTCTGCAGTCTCTGACCGTCTACTGTATCATGTCTGTAGTATGTCTGGGGGTCTTTCTAACAGAAGCCCTCCAGGTCCCAATAAAGTACTCTGCTTCTTTTCCTGTATTTTGTTTATTGTTAAGAGATCATGTAAGGATCCCAGATTAATGAAGACTTTGTGGGGGAGCAGGAGTTGGTAAAATAACCATGCCCATGTGGGGTTGGCAGAAATATTTCTGCACCCAGGCGCCTGTGACCCTAGGATCGGCCCTGTTGAGGAGCATCAGCATGAACCCTAAGATTTAGAAGGGCTTTTTTGCGGGGGGAATGCGGGGGAACGCAGTTCCGGCACCTCCAGAACTGAAATGTATGTAATGACAAGGGTGATGGAGGAGCTACTGATTCTAGCTGCTGGGAAATCAGTTGCTGGAGGGGATCTATTTTTGCGGGGGGAAGGGTGGACTGTTGTTGCTGGGGAGGTTTTCTGTTTGCTGGTGGGGAATCTATTGTTCCTGCGGTTGGTCATTAATTGCTGGAAATAATCTACCGTTGAGGGAGGGGGTCTTTGCTTTTGCCTGCTGGAGGGTCTATTGTTGCTGGAGGAGATCTATTTTTGTATGAGGGTGTATATTTGCTGGGGAGGTCTATTGTTGCAGGTGGTCAATTGTTGCTGGGAGGGTTCTACGAGGAAATACAGTAATATCTTCTGGACTTGTAATTCCAATATCGTCCACTAGATGCCACTCTTAACAAAGGACTGCTGATGGGCAATGTTCTATGGCAGGGGGTCTCCAAACCTTTCAAACAAAGGGCCAGTTTATTGTCCTTCAGAATTTAGGAGGGCCGGATTGTGGCCAGTGGGCCCAGAAAATGTCCCGGGCCCAGCATCAATGAGAATAAATGTGGCCTCAGGGTTGGTGGTCAGTGGGAGGAGGAGTAGTGCCCCTATCAGGAGGAATGGTATCCCATTCATTGGTATCAGTGGATGAAAAAGTGCCCCCTTGTTGGTGTCAGCGGGAGGAATAGTGCCTCATATCAGTGTAAGGAATAGTGCCCCAAGGGCCGGATAAAGGCTAGCAATGGGCCACATCTGGCCCTCGGGCCACAGTTTGGAGACCCCTGTTCTATGGTAATGTACATTTCCTGTCATGTTACTGAAAACTGTCTTCACTTCCTATCGCAACTCTTTCATCTTTTCCACTGGACAGTCCACATGGGGTCAGCTAAGCCTGCACCACATGTTTCCTGGGTCCTGATCCTCCTAAGGCAGCATCGCTGGTACGATAAAGACAGTTTACTTATATGCCTAGTAGACATTTGTTTGTGTTCATATAATTCTTATCTGTTCATCGATCTGTTTATCTCTAGTTTCACCATTACTCATACGCATCTTATATGGCCACCACCTGTTCATCGTAATAAAGATCCAAAGTTACAGACAGTCTGGTTATTTAGGATGCAAGGTTTAACCACTTAAGACCCAGACCTTTAAGCAGCTAAAGGACCCGGCCAGTTTTTGCGATTCGGCACTGCGTCGCTTTAACTGACAATTGGTGTCCTTAACCAAACAAAATTGGCGTCCTTTTTTTCCCACAAATAGAGCTTTCTTTTGGTGGTATTTGTTCACCTCTGCGGTTTTTATTTTTTGCGCTATAAACAAAAATAGAGCGACAATTTTGAAAAAAATTCAATATTTTTTACTTTTTGCTATAATAAATATCCACCAAAAAGATATAAAAAAAGCATTTTTTTCCTCAGTTTAGGCCGATACGCATTCATCTACCTATTTTTGGTAAAAAAAAAATCGCAATAAGCGTTTATCGATTGGTTTGCGCAAAATTTATAGCATTTACAAAATAGGGGATAGTTTTATTGCATTTTTATCCATTTCTTTTTTTTACTACCAACGGCGGCGATCAGCGATTTTTTTCGTGACTGCGACATTATGGCGGACACATCGGACAATTTTGACACATTTTTGGGACCATTGTCATTTTCACAGCAAAAAATGCATTAAAAATGCACTGATTACTGTGAAAATGACAATTGCAGTTTGGGAGTTATCCACAAGGGGGCGCTGAAGGGGTTAGGTGTGACCTCACATGTGTTGGTGTGGCTGTAGGTGTGACGTCATTGATTGTGTTTCCCTATAAAAGGGAACACACGATCGATGACGCCGCCACAGTGAAGAATGGGGAAGCTGTGTTTACATACAGCTCTCCCCGTTCTTCAGTTCGCGGGACTCCAGTGGCGATCGGGTCCCGCGGTCACGGAGCTTCGGACCGGGTCGCGGGCCCGCGACACACGACTGGGCACTTAAAGAGGACGTACCTGTACGTGCTTGTGCCCAGCCGTGCCATTCTGCCGACGTAAATGTGCAGGAGGCGGTCCTTAAGTGGTTAAGCTGTATGTTGAGCTACATACACGCCGGGGGCAAACGTGTAGTGAGAACAGAACAGGGAGACGAGCGAGAGAGGGTGTGCGCGTCTCCAGCGAGGGAATGAACAGGCTTAGGTGAATAAAACGGGGGGGGGGGGGGCTGGTGCACTACAATAGGAAACTGGGAGGGTTTACGACCCCTTTATGTCCTTCTTAATGGGGGTCTCATTGGGAAAAGCATGAGGTGGTATGCTGACGTTTGATTCTGCGGTTTTCCCTCCTCTACAGCCAAAGTCCAGAATTTATAAAGCTTGTATGAGCCGTCAGAAAAGGGGAGGTGGAGAACTGAAGTTACACTCTGTAGAGCTTAGCGAGGAGCGCGCTGAGAGCTGATTGGAGGGAAGAGACACATCCCTCTATGTACTGGGCAGGATTTCTGTGATAACGACCCGCAGAGCTGACCCCTTCTCTGGGTGGGGGTGGGGTCTTCCCTGTCTGGTGTACTTTGTATCATTGTGGATCAATAACTATTCTTTGAACTTTGAACAGGAAATGATAAAGAAACATTTTACTGCAGGACACAATCAGCCATTCGCCTATTCCTTATCAATGCAAAACCAGACAGCTGTAAAGGCGGCGGCGGGGGCTGGGCGGAGCGCTCCGCTCATTAAACTGGGTCCCGTCACCTTTATTTGCTCACCTTGACGTCTTTCTTGTGAGCCCCCCCCCCCCCCCCAATATACTGGATCTATCAGGTTACACACCATAAATCCTGGTGCTTGCACTGAAATTACGCCAGCGTAATAAACAAAACATTTTAAGTGGTTGTAAACCCTTCCATATATATATAATCAGTGAAGTGACTGCGCTCAGGTGATACACAGAGATCAAGCAAATCCGCCTGCATTCGCTGTACCTGTTTATCTGCAGCTCCCGTTCCTCTACAGCCATGGACATCCGCTCCATAGGGCAAGGGGGGGGGCAATTGACCCCCCCCTGGAAAAATCGAAAAGGGGCCGGATCCCAGGCCGGATGTCACACAGGCACAGTGAGCAGAGTGAAGCCGCCTCACCCACCTGCTGTGCCTGTGCCGCGCTGATGGCTGATCTGAGGTACTGAATGAGATGGGGGAGGGGGGTCCGTCTGTGCTCAAGGGGGGGTTTGTGCTGAATGGGGAGTCCATCTTGCTGAAGGGGGGGTCTCTACTGAAGGGGGGTATGTGCTGAAGGGGGGTCCATCTGTGCTGAAGGGGGGTCTGTGCTGAAAGAGGGGTCTGTGTGGAATGGGAGAGTCTGTGCTGAAGGAGGGGTCCATCTGTGCTGAATTAAGGGGTCTGTGCAGAATGGGGGGGTCTGTGCTGAAGGGGGGGTCCATCTGTGCTGAAGGGGGGGTCTCTACTGAAGGGGGGTATTTGCTGAAGGGGGGTCCATCTGTGCTGAAGGGGGGTCTGTGTGGAATGGGAGGGTCTGTGCTGAAGGTGGGGTCCATCTGTGCTGAATGAAGGGGTCTGTGCTGAATGGGGGGTCCATCTGTTCTGAAGGGGGGGGTCTGTACATTCTCTAGGCTATAGTTATATGGGCATGGAGTGAAGCTGAATTATCTCAAGAGCTATTTCACACTGCCGCGTTATCGGTAAAGCGGCGCTAAAAAGCGGCGCTTTACCATCGTTTTAGCAGCGCTATTTGGCTGCTAGCGGGGCGATTTTAACCCCCGCTAGCGTTTGAAGAAAGGGTTAAATGCGACTGTGTATCGCCGAAGCGCCCCCCCCCCCCTGAAAAAATGTCAGCGGACGCCCATGTCTACAGTCGATCAAATACAGAACGTACACAGCATTTCTGAGCTCCAGAAGGCAAAGGGTGGGGAACTGACGTCACACACTGCACAGCAGAGAGCCGAGTGTAATCTGAGACCTGAGTGGAGGGAATGGACACCCCTCACCCTTACAGTCTGGCAGAAAAAACATGCATAGCTGAGGCTGTCAATCACCTGCTGTGTCCTGAGGGGGAGGACAGGACCATCTCCTGGGATTGCTTGATGTCGGCATTTACTCTCAGAAGTATCTCACGCAGATAGCAGAAGAGGGACAGAGGAGACAGAAATCATGCCAGGCGCTCTGGATTGCGGGAAGTACACACTGTACAGTAGTGCCGGGGTATTCACCTAGAGCGGGAGGTGCCATCGGTCTGAACGGATGGCGGGAGCTTCACAACTTCTCATGTTAACAAGTGGGTGATTGGTTGCTAGGACCACCCCCACATTATAGCAACCAACCAGCCGCTTGTTAACTTGGAAAGAGGGGCAGTGACTGCTCTCCATGTAGACCAGGGGCCCTCCAGCTGTTGTGGAACTACATTTCCCATGAGGCATTGCAAGGCTGGCAGTTACAATGACTCCCAGAGGCTGAAGCTGTCTGTTAGCTGAGGCCACAGAGCAGGTGCAGACACCAGCAATGGGACACTATTCCTCTGACGCCAATAATGGGGCACTGTTCCTCCCACTGACACCAATGATGGGGCACTATTTTTCCCACTGACACCAATGATGGGGCACTATTTTTCCCACTGACACCAATGATGGGACACTATTCCCGCCCACTGACACCAATGATGGGACACTATTCCCTCCCACTGACACCAATGATGGGACACTATTCCCTCCCACTGACACCAATGATGGGACACTATTCCCTCCCACTGACACCAATGATGGGACACTATTCTCTCCCACTGACACCAATGATGGGACACTATTCTTCCCACTGACAACAATGATGGGACACTATTCCTCCCACTGACACCAATGATGGGGCACTATTTTTCCCACTGACACCAATGATGGGACACTATTCCCGCCCACTGACACCAATGATGGGACACTATTCCCTCCCACTGACACCAATGATGGGACACTATTCCCTCCCACTGACACCAATGATGGGACACTATTCCCTCCCACTGACACCAATGATGGGACACTATTCTCTCCCACTGACACCAATGATGGGACACTATTCTTCCCACTGACACCAATGATGGGACACTATTCCTCCCACTGACACCAATGATGGGGGACTATTCCCTCCCACTGACACCAATGATGGGACACTATTCCCTCCCACTGACACCAATGATGGGACACTATTTCCTCCCACTGACACCAATGATGGGACACTATTCCTCCCACTGACACCAATGATGGGACACTATTCCTCCCACTGACACCAATGATGGGACACTATTCCTCCCACTGACAACAATGATGGGGCACTATTCCTGCTACTGATACCAATGATGGGACACTATTCCTCCCACCGACACCAATGATGGGACACTATTTCTCCCACTGACACCAAAGATGGTGCACCACTGCCCCATTGACACCAACGATGGGGCACTATTCCTCCCACTGACACCAATGATGGGGCACTATTTTTCCCACTGACACCAATGATGGGACACTATTCCCGCCCACTGACACCAATGATGGGACACTATTCCCTCCCACTGACACCAATGATGGGACACTATTCCCTCCCACTGACACCAATGATGGGACACTATTCCCTCCCACTGACACCAATGATGGGACACTATTCTCTCCCACTGACACCAATGATGGGACACTATTCTTCCCACTGACAACAATGATGGGACACTATTCCTCCCACTGACACCAATGATGGGGCACTATTTTTCCCACTGACACCAATGATGGGACACTATTCCCGCCCACTGACACCAATGATGGGACACTATTCCCTCCCACTGACACCAATGATGGGACACTATTCCCTCCCACTGACACCAATGATGGGACACTATTCCCTCCCACTGACACCAATGATGGGACACTATTCTCTCCCACTGACACCAATGATGGGACACTATTCTTCCCACTGACAACAATGATGGGACACTATTCCTCCCACTGACACCAATGATGGGGGACTATTCCCTCCCACTGACACCAATGATGGGACACTATTCCCTCCCACTGACACCAATGATGGGACACTATTTCCTCCCACTGACACCAATGATGGGACACTATTCCTCCCACTGACACCAATGATGGGACACTATTCCTCCCACTGACACCAATGATGGGACACTATTCCTCCCACTGACAACAATGATGGGGCACTATTCCTGCTACTGATACCAATGATGGGACACTATTCCTCCCACCGACACCAATGATGGGACACTATTTCTCCCACTGACACCAAAGATGGTGCACCACTGCCCCATTGACACCAACGATGGGGCACTATTCCTCCCACTGACACCAATGATGGGACACTATTCCTCCCACTGACACCAGTGATGGGACACTATTCCTCCCACTGACACCAATGATGGGACACTATTCCTCCCACTGACACCAATGATGGGACACTATTCCTCCCACTGACACCAGTGATGGGACACTATTCCTCCCACTGACACCAATGATGGGACACTATTCCTCCCACTGACACCAATGATGGGGCACTATTCCTCCCACTGACACCAATGATGGGACACTATTCCTCCCTCTGACACCAATGATGGGGCACTAATCCTCCATCCACTCCTGCCAATCACAATCAGACCCCCCTGAATCCTGAAGGACAGTTCTGAAGGCCCCCCGTTTAGAAAGTTTGGAGACCCCTGAACTAGAGTAATCTTTCATGTGAAGAACATTTCCTAATGAAGAATTATCCAACACATGAAAACTCCGGTCACTCAGCAGCCGGCGCAGCCGGCACTCCCTCTCACCAGGCAGCCCAAGGCCAGGCTAATTGAATGGTTGTCCGGCACATAACAATGGGCCGCGCCGCTTCCACCGTCAGATGCAATTTAATTAAACTCCTTCCATTTTACAAAGAACAGCTGGCTAAACACGGCGGCCCCTTCAGCCGGGCCTCCTACGTGGAGCTCAGGACACAAGTGTTTCAGCCATCACAAAAATGTGCCCAGAGTATTTATAAGTACATAATCCGGTACCAAAGACATTCCCGGCAGCCGCGCCGCGAGCGCTGAGGGATTTCAAGCAGATTAGTCTAAAAACAGAAAAGTAAGCAGAATATGGAGAAAGAAAAAAAAAAAGAAGCTTTTAAAACCTAAAAGATGGGGGGGCACATGGGGGGCACTTCACCTTATTTTCCAACTTCCTGACCATTGAAAAAAGCAACGGCGGGTTCGTGTTTTCACCACATAGAAGAGCGATTGGGAAGGACAATGCCGATGTGAAATCTGTTCCCTGGGGGGGGGGAAGATTCATAACGGGGAGATTTACACCCAGGAACTTTGGGGGTCACATACAAGTGATGCAGGAATCTTTTCAAAGTCGCTGCAACTTTTAGTCGCATAGATTTGAAGGGATTCCATTGCCATTAATGGGCTGCGCCTTGATGAGTCCAAACTATAATTCTAACCCTTAACCCTAATAATAACCATTAACCCTAACCCTTAGCCTTATCCCTTAACACTAACCCTAATCCTTAGCCCTATCCCTTAACACTAACCCTAATCCTAACCATATCCCTTAATCATAACCCTATCCCTTAACCCGAATACTAAACATTAATCCAAACTCTAGCACTTAACCCTAATCCTTAACCCATATCCCTACCCCATTAACTCTAACCCTATTTCTTAACCCTACTCCTAGCCCTTAACCCTAACCCTTAACCCTAATACCAACACCTAACCCTAATACTAACCTTAATGCTTAACCCTATCCATTAGTCCTAACCCTAATACCAATCCTTAACCCTAATACTAAACATTAATCCTAACTCTAGCACTTGACCCTAACCCTAATCCTTAACCCCAACCCTACCCCTTAACCCTATCCCTACCCCTTAACCCTATCCCCTAGCCCTTAATCCTAATCCTTAGCCCTATCCCTTAACACTAACCATTAACCCTAATCATAACCCTAGCCCTTAACCCGAATACTAAACATTAAGCCTAACTCTAGAACTTAACCCTAATCCTTAACCCTATCCCTACCCCATTAACTCTAACCCTAATTCTTAACCCTATCCCTAAGTCGTAACCCTAACCCTTAACCCTAATACCAACCCCTAACCCTAATACAAACCTTAATGCTTAACCCTATCCCTTAGTCCTAACCCTTAACCCTAATACCAATCCTTAACCCTAATACTAAACATTAATCCTAACTCTAGCACTTGACCCTAACCCTAATCCTTAACCCTAACCCTACCCCTTAACCCTATCCCCTAGCCCTTAATCATAATCCTTAGCCCTATCCCTTAACATTAACCATTAACCTTAATCCTAACCCTATCCCTTAATCATGACCCTAGCCCTTAACCTGAATACAAAACATTAATCCTAACTCTAGAACTTAACCCTAACTCTAATCCTTAACCCTATCCCTACCCCATTAACTCTAACCCTATCCCTAAGCCCTTAAACCCTAACCCTTAACCCTAATACCAACCCCTAACCCTAATACAAACCTTAATGCTTAACCCTATCCCTTAGTCCTAACCCTTAACCCTAATACCAATCCTTAACCCTAATACTAAACATGAATCCTAACTCTAGCACTTAATCCTTAACCCTATCACTACCCCTTAACCCTTACCCTATTTCTTAACCCTAATCCTAACCCTTAACCCAAATACCAACCCCTAACCCTAATACTAAAATTAATGCTCAACCCTATCCCTCAGTCCTAACCCTTAACCCCAATACCAATCCTTAACCCGAATACTAAACATTAATCCCAACTCTAGCACTTGACCCTAACCCTTAACCCTATCCCCTAGCCCTTAATCCTAATCCTTAGCCCTATCCCTTAACACTAACCATTAACCCCAATCCTAACCCTATCCCTTAATCATAACCCTAGCCCTTAACCTGAATACTAAACATTAATCCTAACTCTAGAACTTAACCCTAATCCCAAAAGGTTGGGGGTGCGTTTCTGACACTCATTAGGGTTGAAGAAGAAGCTTGGAGAAGCCATGAAAGGTCTTCAATAGAAGAAGTCCAGATGAATGCGAGTATTACCAGCTATCCCCCGACCTGGATAACGAGACTCTTCACAGACGGGCCCTTTAATTGCATTTTCAGATCATCTAAAACGATGCGGAATCCGGCCCGTATAAATCGCACGCGTTGCTTTCTGTCAATTTCTCTGCTTTTTAGATCGACTTGACGACTCATTAGATGTCAAATCTGAACATTGAAGAGGTCTCGCCTCGGCTAAGCACCGGGGGAATCCGCACTTGACAATCTGATCAGCGTCTACATGGGTGCGTAGCGTCAGCGGCACACTTCACACGAGCCCAGAAGGCAGAAGGAGATAAGGGTATTAACCCGGGGCGCGCTAAATAGAAGGGGAGGAGCCGCGTGTAAATCAGCCGCGATATGCTGGCTTGGTGTGATAAACCTCTGTGCATCTCCAGCGGGGTGAATTCTTAATTCCTTTCCGGTTTAATACGATTGCTTGTTCCCTTTTCTAGCCAACCAGAGAAGTCTGACTTCACGTGAAACCGCCAGGGAGACGGCGCTGACTTCATTCAGATAAAAATCGCCTACCAGAGTGCGGTCATCGGAAGAAAACATTCACACCAATCGCCACAAAGCGGCCAACTTGCTCACAAATCTATGATGGCGGCAAAGTGACGTACGGAGGCGAGAAGGGTGCAACAACAATCACTGCGAGGAGACACGCCGAGGAAAAAAGCGATCGGCCAGAGCCGCACGATTCTGGGAAAAATGAGGATCACGTTTTCTTTTTTTTTGTGGAAAATAAAGATCGTAGTATTGCTAAACTTTATTCTTTTTTCACCAATTAGGACGCTGATGGTAACACTTCGGACTCTTCACACAGGTGGCGATTTTGGAAAAAAGGAAAGGGGGAGGGGACAAACTAGCATGTAAAAAGGCTTCTCAATTAATCGCACTGTGTCCCGTGACACCTGCAGACAGGACCTGATGTTGAGGGGATCAGAGCAGCGATTTTACCATCCCCCCTGGCCAACCAACATGAATAAAACGGTTTTCTTTTCCGGTTATTTCGAAGGAATGATTTCTTGTTCTGTGTGGAACGTATCTGACAAAGCACTTGCACCGACGTATCTCCAGATACGCTGCGTAAGTGCAAATATGCACCGTCGTATCTGTGCGCCTGACCCACAAACTAAGATACGCCTAAAAATAGGCTTCACCCCGCCGACGTAACTTGCCTATGCCGGCGTAGGGTGGGCGTACATTTAGGCTGAACGCATGGTGGCACTCCCATTGATCAGGCATTCAAATATGCAAATGAGGAAAACACAGCGATTCACGAACGTAAGTGCGTCCGACGCAGGCTACGACTGGCGCGCGCAAGTTGTACGTCCGGGGTAAAGTTAAGCCCCATAAAGGAGGTGCAACCCGGCAGCAAACATGTAAAAGGTCTGCACCAGGGAACAAAAGCCGGCGTATTTTACGTTGGACGTGAATAGGGCTGGGCGTAGGTTACGTTCACGCCGTAGGCAGTTATCCGTCGTATCTTAGGCAGTTTCTTCCGACGTGGTTATAAGCATGCGCAGAGGGATGCGTCCTCGTCTCGGCGCATGCATAGTTGGCGATACGTACCTGTCTGGCGCTCGGCCCATCATTTGCATGGGGTCACGCCTCATTTGCATGGCTCACGCCCACTTCCACTTACGCCGACTTACGCCTTCGAAGCCCAGCGCAGTTTTGGGACCATTGGCTTTGTGAATTCAATGCTTGCCTCTCTGCGCTGCGTCGGCGCAGCGTATATTATTTGTGCTACGGCGGCCTAATTTGCGCCCGCTCTCTGTGAATCAGGGGCCAATGTGTTTCTGGTTGAACAGAGAAAAGTCTTTAGTATTTTAAACCAAGGTTCTCACAGCGTGTGGGGGGGGGGGGGGGGGACTGTGGTCAGGAAGGGGTGAATAGAAGTTGCACCCAGAATATAAGTGTCGGCATCGCGCAGATATTCACACAATCACACGTAAAAGCCCCCGCTGTATAAATAACACGCTACAGAGTGGTGGAGGCCGTGGGTGGTGAATGAAGCTCATCAGATGAATGGATGGAACATGTCAGAGCCGGTCACACAGGAAGAGTCCAATATAAACACAGCACTGTGCTAGAAAAGACAGGCAACGCTCCCGTGTTATAGGGAAACACGGTGTATTATTAGGACATGTTTCACTTTTTATTGCAACTTTAACCAGAAGTCATATTTGATGTGTTTTTCAGATATTACACGTTTGCTGTTTTCATATTTTGATTGCTGGACTTGATACAGAGAGTCTCCCTCTAGTGGCTGTCTGTATATCAGGGAATATTTATTTATTTATTACAGGTACTTATATAGCGCAGTCAATTTTATGCAGAACTTTACATATATGTTATCAGGGGTGGCCAGTCCATTGTGGGCACCCCCCCCAATCCATGCCTCTTTCAGGACACTGGGTGCATGAAATGCCAAGGCAGGGGTGTGGCGTTTTTTGAAGCACCCGATTAGAGCCAGAGGCTTCACAATAGGGTGACCTCGCTGTTCGCTGTTGCAACACTAATACTCCTCCCGGCCAATCGGGGCCATTACCCATCACCCGATTGTCTGAAAGGAAAGGTGATCCTATTAGACACCTAGGAGGGGGAGGAGACGCACGGCGGAAACGAGGAGGAGAAGACACAGGAGTCTCTGCCCGATGTCAGCCTCCTGCCATTGGCCTGTCAAAATCAATGATTGGCTGAAATACACGGCGGATGGCCGCTGTTCCGAGCAGTACTTGCTTTAAAGTGTTACTAAACCCAGGACTCTGCGTTCACTATATCTGGTCTCCCCAGGAGCCTGCAATCACTATATCTGGTCTCCCCAGGAGCCTGCATTCACTATATCTGGTCTCCCCAGGAGCCTGCAATCACTATATCTGGTCTCCCCAGGAGCCTGCAGTCACTATATCTGGTCTCCCCAGGAGCCTGCAGTCACTATATCTGCTCTCACCAGGAGCCTGCAGTCACTATATCTGGTCTCTCCAGGACTCTGCAGTCACTATATCTGCTCTCCCCAGGAGCCTGCAGTCACTATATCTGCTCTCCCCAGGAGCCTGCAGTCACTATATCTGCTCTCCCCAGGAGCCTGCAGTCACTATATCTGCTCTCCCCAGGAGCCTGCAGTCACTATATCTGCTCTCACCAGGAGTCTGCAGTCACTATATCTGGTCTCCCCAGGACTCTGCAGTCACTATATCTGCTCTCCCCAGGAGCCTGCAGTCACTATATCTGGTCTCCCCAGGACTCTGCAGTCACTATATCTGCTCTCCCCAGGAGCCTGCAGTCACTATATCTGGTCTCCCCAGGACTCTGCAGTCACTATATCACTATTTCCAAAATCAGAATCCAAAATCAGACCCCCAGGTTATTTCGTATCTGTGCCAGCTCTGCTCTGAGATTATATATGGAGTCAGGGATAGTCACGGGGTGGCTCTGCCGCCTCCCCACCAGGTATGCAAGTTCCTGAAACTCCATAGAATGACACAACTTTTTTCTTTCTGGTTCAGACCTTTCCCAGGCACACACCTTCTTATTTTTTAAAATTCTTCCACATTTGACTGTTACAGATATGGGAAACCCAGAACGTTTTTTGTTGTTGTTTCATTGACGGAGTAATTGGGTTTTCTGGGTGGTTTGGATGGAAATGGTCTTTTGTTCTTGCGTAAGCCGAGCTGCACCTTCGGGTTTTGCCATGTAATGTGTACTAATAGCGGGACACTCGAAGAAGTCATCCTGACTGTACACATTTACTGAGCAGATGGAAGATATTGATTGGACAGATTGTGGAGACATTGGGAGCAGCATGTGAACACTTCCTGGAGGAGTCTTGTTACAAGTCCAGATTAGTGTTTTTACAAGTAGCACCAGCTCATCATTTACACATCAAGGCCCGGATTCACATACATCGGCGCATATTTATGCCACCGTAGCATATCCATTTTACGCTACGCCGGCGCAGCGCAGAGAGGCAAGCACTGGATTCACAAAGCCAGTGCTGCCAAATCTGCGCTGGGTTTCTTAGACGTAAGTGGAAGTGGGCGTGATCCATGCTAATGAGGCGTGACCCCATGCAAATGATGGGCCAAGCGCCAGATAGATACGAATAACGAACGGCGCATGCACCGTCCCGTGGACGCATCCCAGTGCGCATGCTCATAATTACGTCGGAACGAATGCCTAAGATACGACGGATCACTGCCTACGGCGTGAACGTAACCTACGCCCAGCCATATTCACGTACAACGTAAACGGCGTAAAATACGACGGCTGGAGTTCCCTGGTCCATACCTTTGCATGGGTTGCGCCTCATATATGGGGAATAACTTTTCCCCCGGACGTACGACTTACGCAAACCGCGTATATTATGCGCTGGGCGCAAGTACGTTCGTGAATCGGCGTATCTCCCTCATTTGCATATACGAATAGAAAATGAATGGGAGCGCGAAAAAAACGTCCAGCGTAAATATGCGCCCACTCTCCGCCGGCGTAGGCAAGTTACATCGGTCGGATGAAGCCTATTTTCTGCCGTATCTTAGTTTGTGGGCACGGCGCATAGATACGACGGCGCATATTTGCACTTACGCGGCGTATCTCGAGAGACGTCGGCGTAAGTGCTTTGTGAATCCGGGCCATAGTCTGTGATCCTCCCATTTGGAGGGAGAGGCCCTCTGTCTTTATCTATCCTCTTCAAATGTACAACTAAAAAGCAGAGCCCCAGCCCAAAAAATTATAATAGCCTGTGATATGCTGCAAAACTCCGCTTTAATCTGGAGCTGTTCTTTGCAGTACTTCTTTTCTATCACTAGATGTCCTCAGTATTCTTATCTGAATGATAGCCAGCATCACACAACCCATTCTATGGAGTCCAGGCTGTCAAAAACCCACCTTCATTCCAATGGGCGGGGCATTTTAGGGGCGCAAAATACAGCGCTCCCAAAGATGCTGATTGCAGGACTTTTAAAAACGTCCCGCAAGCACACCGCCACCAGTGTGAAAAGTCACACTGAAATGAATAAAAGGCGGCTGTCAGGTGCTTAGCAGAGGCTATTTCCAGCGTTAAATGCCTAAAAACTGCCCCAGTGAACACAAGTGCAATCAATCACTGTCCATGCTCCCCAGCCATTGCTGAAATCACAGGCGTGCGCAGGGGGTGTGGCAGGTGTGCCCGGGCACACCCTATTCCCCCCATGCGGGGCAGATTCCCGGGCCGCTCGTGTCCTCGTGCTCACTTGATCTCTGCCTTCGCCTTGGTCAACATCACAGAGACCAAAGCCTGCGTTCCTGTTGAAGACTTTGCTTGGCTGACGTTCCTTCTGGCTCCGGATCCAGCTTGCTGTTCTACTACGTTTATCTCTGGCTCTCTGACATTTGGCTTGGCTGATTATCCGATCCGGTTCCTGAACTCTGGCTATGTTTTGACTACGATTACTCTGTTTATCTTTTTATTATTATTATTATTATTATTAAACAAGTGTGATTTAACCACTTCCCGACCGCCGCATGTACATTTACGTCAGCAGAATGGCACGGACAGGCACATCAACGTACCTGTATGTGCCTGCCTAGACGTGGGTCGGAGGTCCGATCTGGACCCCCCCCGGTACTTGCGGCGGTCGGATTCCCTCGGGGAGCGATCCGGGACGAGGGCGGGGCTATTCGTTTATAGCCGCTCCGTTGCGATCGCTCCCCGGAGCTGAAGAACGGGGAGAGCCGTGTGTAAACACAGCTACCCCGTTCTTCATTGTGACGGCGTCATCGATCGTGTGTTCCCTTTTATAGGGAGACACAATCGATGACGTCACACCTACAGCCACACCCCCCTACAGTTGTAAACACATGTGAGGTCACACATAACCCCTTCAGCGCCCCCTGTTGTTAACTCCAAACTGCAATTGTCATTTTCACAGTAAACAATGCATTTTTATAGCATTTTTTGCTGTGAAAATGACAATGGTCCCAAAAATGTGTCAAAATTGTCCGAAGTGTCCGCCATTAAAAAAAAAATCGCTGATCGCCGCCATTCGTAGTAAAAAAAATAAAAAATAATAATAAAAATGCAATAAAACTATCCCCTATTTTGCAAACGCTATAAATTTTGCGCAAACCAACCGATAAATGCTTATTGCGATTTTTTTTTTACCAAAAATAGGTAGAAGAATACGTATCGGCCTTAACTAAAGAAAAAAAATGTTTTTTTATATGTTTTTGGGGGATATTTATTATAGGAAAAAGTAAAAAATATTGAATTTTTTCTAAATTGTCGCTCTATTTTTGTTTATAGCGCAAATAATAAAAACCGCAGAGGCGATCAAATACCACCAAAAGAAAGCTCTATTTGTGGGGAAAAAAAGGACGCCAATTTTGTTTGGGAGCCACATCGCACGACCGCGCAATTGTCTGTTAAATCGACGCAGTGCCGAATCGCAAAAACTGTCCGGGTCCTTTAGCTGCATTTTGGTCCGGGTCTTAAGTGGTAATATATAAGGGGGGGGGGTTGTTTGACACACACATGTGTTTGAGCTTTGGGGTGCACACCCCAATGCAATAAGCTGCTCACCCCTATGGCTGAAATCAGTTTATTGAGTACATGGAACCCCCAACAATGGATTTCTCTTGATCTTTGTCCAGACTGAGCTCCGGGCAGGTTTTATGATCATAGTGGCCCCTTGGAGCCACTATAGTCTATAAAGGTGTACAGGCATGTCAGGCATGTCCGGTGTCATTGTAGAACACCTCAGTCCCAGCTGTACAATCCCCCCCCCCCCCCCCCACATCACCGCACGATATGAATGACAGGGTCACGTATCGGCCTCCACTGAGCTCCATTGTCATTATCTGTGGGGTGATGTAATGCCTGGAACAAAAGGTAAGGAACTCGACTCCGGTTTCACGTCACGCACAGAAAAAAGAAGAAGGATTTACCCGGCACAATGGATTACTGAACCTCATGTCCATTCTATAGACCGTATTTACTAAATCCCAAACCAAACCGGTTCTACGACTCCTGCAATCAGACAATCCCCCCCCACACACACACACACCTCACCGTTACACGCTTATCGGCTTACAGTAAACCAGAGCTGGATGGGGAGACGTGCGTTTAGTACTTGGCTAAACAATCAGATGGCGTTCTACTCGTTTTACAAATAGGATACGGATGGGGACCTTATGGAGAAGGCCTATGGAAGAGTGTGTGACACCCCCCCCCCCCCCAATACCGGCATGTGATGGCAGACTCCACCATCACCTCTGTAGGGGTGTCCACCTGAACGACCGGTACCATGTGATCCCTGCCTAGGCCTCAGGCCTGGATTTAGGGGGGTGTTGGCCCCACCAGGTTTTAGTTGTGCCCCTCCAGTCTACAAGAGTGTATCCACTGATCCATTAAGCACCCTGATGAGGAAACTTGATGTAAGGGGGGCAACTCTGATGGGGACAGTTGATGTAATGTAAAGGGGGGCACTCTGATGGGGACAGTTGATGTAAGGGGGCACTGTGATGGGAACAGTTGATGTAAGGGGGCACTCTGATGGGGACAATTGATGTAAGAGGGGCACTCTGATGGGGACACTTGATGTAATGTAAAGGGGGGCACTCTGATGGGGAAACTTGATGTAAGGGGGCACTCTGATGGGGAAACTTGATGTAAGGGGGCACTCTGATGGGGAAACTTGATGTAAAGGGAGCACTCTGATGGGGACACTAATGTAAGGGGGGTTCTGATGGGGACAACTGATGTAAGGGGCCACTGTGAGGTGGACAGTTGATGTAAGGGGGGATATTGATGTAAGAGGGGCACTCTGATGGGGACACTTGATGTAATGTAAAGGGGGGCACTCTGATGGGAACAGTTGATGTAAGGGGGCACTCTGATGGGGACAATTGATGTAAGAGGGGCACTCTGATGGGGACACTTGATGTAATGTAAAGGGGGGCACTCTGATGGGAACAGTTGATGTAAGGGGGCACTCTGATGGGGAAACTTGATGTAAGGGGGCACTCTGATGGGGAAACTTGATGTAAGGGGGCACTCTAATGGGGACACTAATGTAAGGGGGTTCTGATGGGGACAACTGATGTAAGGGGCCACTGTGACGTGGACAGTTGATGTAAGGAGGTACTCTAATAGCAACACCAAAGAGGTAGTCTGAGGACCCCTAATGTAAGGGTGGGACTCTGATAGGGACCCCTGATCAAAGGGGGCACAGATTCCGTTTACTCATCCTAATACATACTAATGTTCCCTGTTCACACCTGAACGAGGAACACCGGTGCCCGGGATCTGTCACACTGTTGACATTATGCCCCCGGATGTTTAGCACCCTCAGATCAGAGAGGCTAGATTAAGCCCCACAAGGCTTTTTTCTTTATTTAGGGCAAGACACAATCACTTTCTAATTCAAGATGATATGATTGGGTAATGGGGATCTATGCCCCGTTCTGTGTGAACCCCTAAAAGCTAGGCACATGGGCAGAAGAATCCATGAAATACCCATTGAGAGGTAAGAGACGCTCCGGGATCACATGACCAAATGCCAAGGTAATACTTCACATGATCACTGGAAGGATTAACCAATCAGAAGTGTAATATTCCCCTTCAGCAGAGATCATGTGATTAGAAGAGAGAGGTACAAAGACTGCTATACCGAGTCCACAATCCCCAGCATGCCTTGCTTCCACAATACTGGGAAGTACCTACTAGTACACGGGTGCCCAACCAGTGGCTCGGGGGGCCACATGTGGCCCGCGAAGCCCTCCGATGTGGCCCGCGACCTCCTGCTCTGGGATGGCAAGCGCAGATCACGGGTTGCCATCCCAGAGCATCAGTGTTGTAAATGGAGCCAGCAGCAGAGGAAGCAAGCGGCTGCAGGAAAGCCGCAGGTGCACTGCTGTACACCCACGGTGCATCATTGTGAAAGCAGCCTTAGGCCCCTTTCACACAATTGGTCTGACCCAAGCGGACCCTCCATTCACCTCTATGTAGCAGCACTTTTCAGCATGCGTTCCCCCAGTGAAATGCATGGGCATTGATATTGCAAAAAAAAACAAAAAACACACCGAACTGTAAGTTACAAAGTATCATAAGCCACATTAGAAATGTTACAATGTATCACAGCCAGCATTGGACCCCCCCCCCCCACGAAACTGCATGTTACAATGTATCACAACCAGCATTGTACCCCCCCAAGAAAACTGCATGTTACAATGTATCACAACCAGGGAATAAAAAATTAAATAATTGTATGTTACAATATATCACAACCATCATTAGAAACACAATAAACTGCATGTTACAAAGTATCACAACCAGTAAATAATAATAATAAAAATAATAAAAAAAAAAAAAACACCAGACTGTATGTTACAAAGTATCACAACCCACCTAAGAAATATGATACAAAGTATCACAACCAGCATTTTTTTTTTACTCTTTATATGTAAATATTGTGATTGTATTCAAAATCGTGATCAAATACCACCAAAAGAAAGTTCTATTTGTGGGGGGGGGGGGGGGGGGATCAACTTTATTTGGGTACAACGTCGCACGACTGCGCAATTGTCAGTTATAGTAATGTGTCAAAAGTGTCCGCCATAATGTCGCAGTAACGGAAAAAAAATCACTGATCGCCGCCATTACTAGTAAAAAATGCCCTAAAACTATACCCTATATTGTAAACACTATAACTTTTGCGCAAACCAATCAATAAACGTTTTTTGATATATTTTTGGGGGATATTTATTATAGCAAAAAATATTCTTTTTTTTTCAAAATTGTCGCTCTATTTTTGTTTATAGCGCAAAAACTAAAAACCGCAGAGGTGATCAAATACCACCAAAAGAAAGCTCTATTTGTGGGAGAAAAAAGGACGCCAATTTTGTTTAGGAGCCGCGTCGCACGACCACGCAATTGTCAGTTAAAGAGACGCAGTGCCGAATCGCAAAAAGTGCTCTGGTCTTTGACCAGCAATATGGTCCGGGGGTTAAGTGGTTAAGGGGCCCCTTATGGGTATTGCCTGGACATGTTGGTATAGCTGCAGAGCTCTGACAGATAGGGGCTACAATATTTGGGTGACTTTAATAATGGCACCGCAAGCGCGTGGCACGGTTTGCCGCAATTCCGATACTTAGGTGTGAATGGGTCCTATATGTTAAAAGTCCAATTATTTTGCGCACAATTTCTTGATAAGTCCGAGTTTATTATTGGTTTACATTACGGGGGCCCCTATGGGTATTGCCTGGACATGTTGGTATAGCTGCAGAGCTGTGACAGATAGGGGCCCCATTATTTGGGTGACTGACACCAGTACAGTTTATTAGAAGTGATGCCCGAAAAAAATAAAAAATAAACTTTAAAGGACTTTTCCTTTTGCATGGAGTTTGCATGGAAACATTTGTATTTTCTGGGATTGTAGGGGATGTGGGCACAATGTGGGCACAATGTGCAGATCACTTACCAGCTTCATGCTGCTGTTGTTCTGTTCCCATCTCCAAAGCATCCTCTCCCTGTCCTCATAGGCACCTGCTGCTCCTGAGAGCCCGGGCCCCTGGATGAACCCACAGCGTGTCCCCGTCATGGTTCCAGCGATCCAATATCTCAGGTGACATCGGTCCCCTCCATCCACCCAGAGATCAGGTCCCAGAGAAAAGCATTGTCCCAACTCCAGCAACAACCAGCTCCTTCACCGGCTCTACAGATTCAAAACTGGTTGTGAATGGGGCAGGGGGGGGTGGCAGCTGGGACAGAGATAGGGGGGGGGGGGGGTGAGATGGACTCCCCTCCCCCGGGCCATTCCCTGACTCAATAGGCTGTTCATCATTACAGAAAAGAATTGCAATTAACTCCTAGAGGGCTAAGCACATATTGTGAGCTGGCTGGACACAGAAAGAAAACAGATTTCTTTTTAGGAAGTCATTAAACTATCAGAACAATGTCCTGCAGATACAAAGTTCTCCAAAGAGTTCTGTAAACTTCAATGAGAGTTCAGAGGAAGAAAAAACAACACCAGGAATCTTCTCCGCTTCATTGTAGGACAGAGGAAAGATTTTTAAATAAAATAAAATAAAAAAATCAGATTTTTTTATTTTTTTACAAAAATCTGATTTTTTATTTTTACAAAAATCTGATTTTTTTTTTACAAAAATCAGATTTTTTTTTTTTTTTTACAAAAATCAGATTTTTTTATCCACCCTGCTCATACGTGAACCCCTCACTGGGGGTACTGTACATGATTTTTTTGGATGTGGTACCTTCAAACACATACCAAAAATCATATACCGCCATTGAGCAGATATGAGCAGGGTGGATACAAATCGATGATTTTTGTAAAATAAAAATCAGATTTTTTTTTTATTATTATTATTTTTATTATTAAACCACTTAAAGCGGGGGTTCACCCAAAAAGACAATTTTTAACATTACATTCAGCCGAGTTGTCCTAATGACAATCGGCTGTTTTTTTTTTTTGTACATACCGTATTTCACCGTCGCTTCCGGGCATGTCTTGACGTTCCTAATTGATTGACAGGCTTCCGACCGTCGCATACTACGCGTCACGAGTTGCCGAAAGAAGCCGAACGTCCGACGTTCGGCTTCTTTCGGCAACTCGTGACGCGTAGTATGCGACGGTCGGAAGCCTGTCAATCAATTAGGAACGCCCAGTCCCGCAGAAGACATAACCGGAAGCGGCGGTGAAATACGGTATGTACGGGGGGAAAAAAAAACAAAAAACAGCCGATTGTCATTAGGACAACTCGGCTGAATGTAATGTTAAAAATTTATTTTTGGGTGAACCCCCGCTTTAAGCCCCGTACCTGGCCACTTTTTGCGATTCGGCACTGCTCCGCTTTAACTGACAATTGCGCGGACGTGCGACGTGGTTCCCAAACAAAATTGGCGTCCCTTTTTTTCCCACAAATAGAGATTTCTTTTGGTGGTATTTGATCACCTCTGCGTTTTTTTTTTTTTTTGCGCTATAAACAAAAATAGAGCGACAATTTAAAAAAAAAAAAAAATACAATATTTTTTACTTTTAGCTATAATAAATATCCCCCAAAAATATAAATAAAAAAAATGTTTTCCTCAGTTTAGGCCGATACGTATTCTTCTACATATTTTTGGCAAAAAAAAAATAAAAAATCGCAATAATCGTTTATTGATTGGTTTGCGCAAAAGATATAGGGGCAGATCCACGTACATCTGCGCCGGGCGCAGCGTATCTAAGATACGCTACGCCGCCGTAACTTATCTTTTTTATTTCAAATCCTCAAAGAATTTGCATGGTAAGTTACGGCGGCGTAGTGTATCTCTGGCGGCGTAAGGGCGCGGAATTCAAATGGATGTAATGGGGGCGTGTTTTATGTAAATTCGTCGTGACCCGACGTAAACTACGTTTTTTTTTAAACTGCGCATGCGCCGTCCGTGGGGGTATCCCAGTGCGCATGCTCGAAATTAAACCGGAACCAGCCAATGCTTACGACGGTGACGTCGTTCTATGCAAATTCCTATTCGCGAACGACTTCCGCAAAACGACGTAAAAAATTCAAAATTGGACGCGGGAACGACGCCTCAGAATAGCAGCTTTAACTATACGCTGGAAAAAGCTGAACGCAAACGTCGGAAAAAAGATGCGCCGGCCGGACGTATGTTCGTGGATCGCCGTAACTAGCTAATTTACATACTCAACGCGGAATTCGACGGAAACGCCACCTAGCGTGCTTAGGATCCGACGGCGTACGAAGACGTACGCCTGTCGGATCCATCCGAGATGCCGTCGTATCTTGTTTTGTGGATACAAAACAAAGATATGACGCGGGAACTTTGAAATTACGCGGGCGTATCAGTAGATACGCCGGCTGAAGGTGTTAAGTGTGTCCTAGGGAGTGATTCTAACTGTTAGGGGGCGTGGCTTGCCGTGACATGTCACTGATCGCTGTTCCCGTTGAGAGGGAGCATTCAATCAGTGACCTGTCACTAGGAAGAACGGGGAGATGTTGCGTTTACACTGACATATTCCCGTTCTTCAGCTCTGTGACCCGATCGCGGGACACCGGCGGACACCAAGCTTTTTTTTTTCTATGTATTACTCTACTGCCATGAACCTGCAATAAAGTGACCCTCTAGGAATATTGAAGACCAGTGATCCACTGCTGTTGTCCAGACTCAGTGGACTCACGGTCTTGATACTGCCCCTCACTGTGACATCATCATGCCTCTGCTGAGGTCTTCAGGTGAACCCGATGGAAGACAACAAGGGCAGCTGATGAAGAACTAACCCCACTGTAGACCAGGAAAGAAAAGACTCGGGACATGTCATGTGACCGTGAATTACGGTGAGTATTTGGATGGTTCGCTTCACTGTGACATCATCATGCCTCCGCTGAGGTCTTCAGGACACTGGGAGGGCCCTTCTGGTGAACCCGATGGAAGCAACAAGAGCAGCTGATGAAGAACTAACCCAAAAAGACTCGGGACATGTCATGTGACCGTGAATTACGGTGAGTATTTGGGTGGTTAGCTTCACTGTGACATCATCATGCCTCTGCAGAGGTCTTCAGGACACTGGGAGGGCCCTTCTGGTGAACCCGATGGAAGCAACAAGGGCAGCTGATGAAGAACTAACCCCACTGAAGACCGGGAGAGAAAAGACTCGGGACATGTCATGTGACCGTGAATTACGGTGAGTATTTGGATGGTTAGCTTCACTGTGACATCATCATGCCTCTGCGGAGGTCTTCAGGACACTGGGAGGGCCCTTCTGGTGAACCCGATGGAAGCAACAAGGGCAGCTGATGAAGAACTAACCCCACTGTAGACCAGGAGAGAAAAGACTCGGGACATGTCATGTGACCGTGAATTACGGTGAGTATTTGGGTGGTTAGCTTCACTGTGACATCATCATGCCTCTGCTGAGGTCTTCAGGACACTGGGAGGGCCCTTCTGGTGAACCCGATGGAAGCAACAAGGGATTTTAAATGCACTGCAGCATAAGCCACCTAAATTAACAACAAATGCAAAACTGTGAATTGCGCAGCAGGTCACAGGTCCCGTTCTCCGGTCTGGTTTATGTAGCGATTGCTTGATCTGTATTGATCATTAATGGAAGTAAATTACTTCCAGATCAAAGTACACGTGATATGTATTTGGCTCTTCAATGATTCTTTAGTGTTATACCTGATAAGGGAATTATTACCCAATTACGTCATAGGTAATATAACAATAGCAATGGCATTCTGAGCTAGCAGCAGTATCAAAATGTAAAACCCGATCATCATTTCCACAACGTGTTTCAATTCTTTTCAGCCTTCTTCTCCTATAAGGCTTCATTTCCACTGGCGTTTTTACAGCCACTGTTGTTAGGCTTTTTTACAGCTTAAAAACGCCTGTCCATGTTTATTTTGTAAAAAAAAAAAAAAAAAAAAAAATTTTTTGTGAGCTGCAGCTTTAAAAATGCCGCGGTCGCGTTTTTGAGCGTTTTTGCGCGTTTTTGAGCGTTTTTTTAACGTCTGGCGTTTTTACAGCTCTACTCTGGAGCTTCAGAACGCCCTGGTCCCGCGTTTTTTTTTACAGCTCAAAAACGTCTATGCCACTTGCAGCTCAAAAACGCCTATGTGGGAATGAAGCCATAGAATAACATGGACAGGCGTTTTTAAGCTGTAAAAAACGCTCAGAAACGTGGCTGTAAAAACGCCAGTGGAAATGAGGCCTAAATCTGACGCTCTGAAGATCCCCACATATTTCCTCAAATTCCTGTGACCTGTAGTCACTTTGTCCTGTCAGTAGGCTCTGCTGTGTCACGCATTTCAGAGAGCCCGCCTTCTGAGAGGAGGAGTTTCAGGAGGCGGGGTCAGTACAGGAATCTCAGCTTGCAGGCAAGCAAGGTACCATGGGATATGTAGTCCTTAGAAATGAAAGAGAAGCTGCAAAGCATGCTGGGAATCCAGTCAGTTGTGGAAAGAGACACCCAGCAAACAGGCAGCATTCACAGCATGAAAGTTGATATTTCAAGTAATTTTATTATTATATTGGATTATCAGATATAACTATTGTTTGTATTGCTATTACAATGCTAATGATAAAAAATAAAAAATAAAGTGTATGTTGTGACCAGAGTTAAATGCAGATGGTGCCCAACTGAATCAGGCGGCCCACCAAATCAGTCATGTAGCTGAACCGGCCGCTGGCCTTTTGTGTCTCTACCAGGGTCACAAATGTCGCACTTGTGACCAGGCCCTGGCGTTCTACCACTGTGGGGGGGGGGGCAAGATGGAAGAAAGGGGGCCACTGCTCGGTTCACACTGCTGCAACCCCAAAGTCATGCTACTTTCTTGTATTTTCCTTCTGACTTCCATGCGACTTTTGTGATTTAACATAGCAATTATGGCACTCAAATTGCACCAAAGTCGCAGAAATGTAGTGCAGTAACCTTTTTTTAAAATGCCACCCATTGGAAAAGTGGCGGCTGGTGGTAATTTTTTTTGGGGGGGGGGCTGCAGACAGTACCACCCCCCCAGGTCGGTCGGGTCTGGAGCACTTACCCCATCTATGGTGGGCAGCGCTTATCCTGGGCTTCGGCGGCGGCTTTCCTTGCTCTCCATGAGCAATGCGGCGGCTTCCATTTCATCAATCCTCCTCTTCATCTATTCATATAAGGGGTGGTGGCCATGGATAGAGGGGGAGGTGCCCGGACGTC
Source organism: Rana temporaria (assembly GCF_905171775.1). NCBI lineage: Eukaryota > Metazoa > Chordata > Amphibia > Anura > Ranidae > Rana > Rana temporaria. The sequence continues at coordinate 5,520,816 of NC_053499.1, forward strand.
CCTAACGGATGGGCCGCCACTGCATTGGAATGAATGTGTTTTTATCTGTGATAAGTCGCAAACAATGTGAGCCGGGACTTATAAATGGCCCCACAATGGGAGTAGAGAGCCCCGGGATCAGTGGGAAGGGCCCTGGGCTAGAGAGGAAGGGCCCTGGGACCGATGGAAAGGGCCCCAGTGGTCATGGTTTCTTGCACCGGGCCATGAAGGTTCAAGTTATGCAGGGGTGGACTGACAACTCATGGGGCCCCTGGGCAATAGAAGATTATGGGGCCCCCGGGCTTACAGATGGCCACCACGCCAGGAGGCATTGCATAGGCAGGGCAGCTAAAATCTCAGGATTTTAACTAATTGCTGACCAGCCGCCGCAGCTCTACGGCGGCAGGTCGGCTCCCCTGCACGGGAGCCCGTAGCTCTACGTCGGCTCTCGAAGTGGTCGAAGCCTGACTCCCGTGCACATGCCCGGCGGGCGCGATCGCTGCCGGGCACCCGAGATTGCTCGTTACAGAGCGAGGACCGGGAGCTGTGTGTGTAAACACACAGCTCCCCGTCCTGTCAGGGAGAGAAATGCTGATCTTCTGTTCATACAATGTATGAACAGCGATCAGTCATTTCCCCTAGTGAGGCCACCCCCCCCTACAGTTAGAACACACCCATGGAACATACTTAACCCTTCCCCGCCCCCTAGTGTTAACCCCTTCACTGCCAGTAGCATTTTTATAGCACTGATCGCTATAAAAATGCCAATGGTCCCAAAAATGTGTCAAAAGTGTCTAAAGTGTTCGCAGTACCGAAAAAAAAACGCTGATCGCCGCCATTACTAGTAAAAAAAAAAAAGGTCTGCAGCAGATAGGGAGGATCTGGAATTTAAATTTAAAAACCACCGGCTACATTATTTCTCTCCCATGTGTCAGTACAGAGCGCTCCGCCCGCCCTACGCCCCATTTTTATAGGGGGAGGGGGAGATGCAGCATTTACACAAGGCCTTGTTATTTACCTTCATATAGCACAGAAAGGGGCAGCGGCAGGTGTTCCCGCTGATCCTGTAAAATGAAACTCCTCCACAATGTTTTGCTATCATCCCGGCTCCCTGAATTGGACAGCTGTGTGCTGTGTGTGGAGATTTCATTAACGGCACCCAGCCGGCAATAAATTATCAGAACAGAAATGGAGAGGTGGGAAACCTTTTATAAACTGGGTGATTTTTTTTTTCTACATTTGTTGAAAAATAAAATGAAAGAGGAGAAAACAGATTTGGTAAAAAAAATGAAAAACAGAACAATCTTAGATGGGGGATCCAAGTGATTTTTCATTCCTGCAACTTGTGGTTTCGGGAAAGAAAATCGCATGATCTGTAGCCTGCGGTAGGGCGTCTCCTCTATCTATGGAGAAGCAAAGGCGACACCCTTGGACAGCAGCACTTTCTGGAGAGGGTAGTGTTAAACGGACTAGGAGATTTAAATGGACTAAGGGCTGGATTCACGTGGATCCGTGCATTTTTACGGCGGCGTATCGTATTTACACTACGCCGCCGTAAGTCAGAGAGGCAAGTGCTGTATTCACAAAGCACTTGCCTCCTAAGTTACGGTGGCGTAGCGTAAATGGGGCCGGCGTAAGCGCGCCTAATTCAAATGAGGATGAGGGGGCGTGTTTTATGTAAATGTTTGGTGACCCAACGTGATTGACGTTTTTTACGAACGGCGCATGCGCCGTCTGTGTACATATCCCAGTGTGCATTGCTCCAAACTACGCCGCAAGGACGTATTGGTTTCGACGTGAACGTAAATGACGTCCAGCCCCATTCACAGACGACTTACGCAAACGACGTAAAATTTTAAAATTTTGACGTGTGAACGACGGCCATACTTAACATTGGCTACGCCACCTAGGGGGCAGCTTTATCTTTACGCGGTGTATCTCTTACGGAAACGGCGTATCTTTACTGCGACGGGCAAGCGTACGTTCGTGAATCGGCGTATCTAGTCATTTACATATTCTACGCCAAACTCAACGGAAGCGCCACCTAGCGGCCAGCCTAAAAATTACACTTTAAGATACGATGGCGTAGGAGACTTACGCCGCTCGTATCTTAGCCTAATTTAAGCGTATCTGGTTTCCAGAATACGCTTAAATTTAGGACGACGCAGATTCAGTGTTACGTCGGCTTATCTACTGATACGCCGGCGTAAATCTTTCTGAATCCAGCTATAAGTGTCTAAACAAGTTAACCACTTCCTGCCGGACGCACCCATATACAGTATGCAGACTCTCAGCAGGTGGACATTAACACAGAGCGGCCGCATATATGCATCTATATGTAAACAGTATGGCCTTTATGGAAGAGTGACAAGAAGAAAGACATTGGAGAAAGGAAGACATAAGAAGTCCTGTCTGCAGTTTGTGAGAAGCCATGTGGGGGAGGGGACACAGCAAACATGTGGAAGAAGGTGCTCTGGTCACATGACACCAAAATTCAACTTTTTGACCTAAAAGCAAACTGCTATGTGCGGGTGGGGGAAAACTAACACTCCACATCACCCTGAACACACCATCCCCACCGTGAAACATGGTGGTGGCAGCATCATGTGGTGGGGATGCTTTTCTTCAGCAGGGACAGGGAAGCTGGTCAGAGTTGATGGGAAGATGGATGGAGACAAATACAGGACAATCTTAGAAGAAAACCTGTTAGAGTCTGCAAAAGACTTGAGACTGGGGGGGGGGGGGGGGGTTCACCTTTCAGCAGGACAACGACCCTAAACATACAATGGAATGGTTTAGATGAAAGCCTATTCATGTGTTAGAATGGCCCAGTCACAGTCCAGACCTAAATCCCATTGAGGATCTGGGGCAAGACTTGAAAATTGCTGATCACAGACGCTCTCCATCCAATCTGACAGAGCTTGAGATATTTTGCAAAGAAGAAGAATGGGCAGACATGTCCCTCTCTAGATGTGCAAAGCTGGTAGAGACACCCCCAAAAAGACTTGTAGAGAAAGGGGGTTCCACAAAGTATTGACTCCGGGGGGCGCCATACAAATGCCCCTCCCCCCACACTTTTCACAGGTTTATTTGTATCATTTTCCTTCCACTTCACAATTATGTGACACTATGGGGTTGATTTACTAAAGGGAAATCCACTCTGCACTACAAGTGCACTTGTAAGTGCAGTCGCTGTAGATCACTGTAGATCTGAGGGGAAGCTCTGCTGATTTTTTCATCCAATCACGAGCAAGCAAAAATGCTGTTTTTTTATTTTCCTTGCATGTCCCCCTCAGATCTACAGTGACTGCACTTTCAGGTGCACCTGCAATGCAAAGTGGATTTGCCTTTCGTAAATAACCCCCTTTGTGTTGGTCTCTCACATAAAATACATTTACATTTTTAGTTGTAACATGAGAAAATGTGAAAAACTTCAAGGGGTATGAATACTTTTTCAAGGTAAATTGAAAAATAACAGACTTACTGGCCGGATTATGTGGTGAGAATAGGAAGAAATAGACGTTGGTGAGCGGGGAACATAAATGTCTTCCTTTGGGATAAAGGGCTTAGATATTTGTAGTCAGGGAAGTTGGTGCCGCTGGCGGGGGGGGGGGGGCGGTTGTAGGGGGGGGGGGGTCAGCTGTACAATGCTGTGAACATGATGGGGCTGCACCCAGTGGGAGTCCGGCTAGTAAGATGAACGAGCGGAGGAGGGCCGGACAGACAGGCACAATGACCCGCTGACAGGCTCATGAATGGATGAATACGATGGCGGAGAGGCCTGGCTCTCTGGCTCGGGCCATTTACAAGAATTATTGCCGGGAAGTAAAAGGTTCTTCTTCTGCTCCCCTTCTGATTCATTTACTACCCAAATTAACCGAAACTCTGCAACAATTGTAGCCGTTCTGATTGCCCCGGACGGGATTCTGCCGATAATTGACTCAGAGATTCTGTAACTGAACTTGTTATTTAGTGTGAGAGTGAGAGAGTTATTGGGGGACATTAGATTGGAGGCAGGGACTGATGTGAATGTACAATATACAGGAATATACTGAATAAGAATATACAGGCATACCCCGCTTTAAGTACACTCACTTTACATACACTAGCGAGTAAGGACATACCCGTGAGTGTATGTAAAGTGCCTTACAAGTACTGTACAGACATTTTGCAGCCGCAGTAGAAGGAGCTGAAGCTCTGAGAGTATAGCCCGCCCTTTTCCAGTGTGCCCCTAACACCCCCACTACAGCCCCTGAGACCTTAACTACAGCTCCTGACACCCCAAATACAGCCCCTGACCCCCTACTACACCCTAGAAGTGAAAAAAGGTATTGTTTCACTTTAAGTACATTTTCGTTTTACATACATGCTCTGGTCCCATTGTGTACTTAAAAGTGGGGTATGCCTGTATTATATATATTAGAACTGCACCATTCTGGCCAAAATGAGAATCCTGATTTTTTTACTTAACCACTTCCATACCGGGGGGGGGGGGGGGGCACTTAAACACCTTCCTGCCCAGGCCAATTTTCAGCGCTGTCGCTGTTTAACCCCTTCCATACCGGGGGGCACTTACGCACCTTCCTGCCCAAGCCAATTTCCAGCTTTCAGCACTGTCGCACTTTGAATGACAATTGCGCGGTCGTGCTGCCCTGTACCCAAACTATTTTTTTTATAATTTTGTTCCCACAAATAGAGCTTTCTTTTGGTGGTATTTGATCACCTCTGGAATTTTTTTTTTTTCTGCTAAAGAAAAATAAATAAAACGTTTTCTCCTTCACTGATGGGCACTGATAAGGCGGCACAGATGAGGTGGCACCAACGATGGGTACTGATAGGTGGCACTGATATTCAGCACTAATGGGCGACACTGATTGGCACTGAAAGGCTGCACCGATGGGTAATTATGAGTGGCACTGATAGGCGGCACTGCTGGGCACTGATACGTGGTACTGATATGCCGCACTGGTTGGTGGCACTGGCAGGCATTGATTGGCAGCTGCCTGGGCACAGATTGGCATTCTCTGGTGTTCTAGGGGGGGGGGCATACCTGGTGGTCCAGTGGGGTGGCCATCCTGGTGGTCCTGGGCGGCTTCCCTGGTGGTCCTAGGCGGGATCCCAGACCCCCAACAGTTTATTGTTTTTGGAGCGCAGTCTCAACCCGAGTATTCTCTGTCCCTTGTCAGCACGCCGCTGAGTAGGACCCTTTCTCCCTGTGTGGAAGCAGCGGTCTGTCTGCAGAGGTCAGAGCTCTCCAATTATTAGATATCATCATGAGCTCTGCTTTGGTTTTGTGGATGAAATGTCCACTGAAGGATAACATGTGAGGCTGTAGAAGCCGTGATACGGGTCTATCCGACCATCACTGCGGCTGAATGCCGACACCCGAGATGTGATGGCGGCAAATAAGGATTCCTATTTATCCGAGTGTCATTGTCATTCAAATGCTGACATTCTCAGCTGACACCGGTGACAAAAGATGAAGGTTAGCTCATCCTTTGCTTCCTCACCCCCCGCCGGACACTTCAGGACCTTTATTTGAGCCGAGGATATTCCTGGGACATTTCTTGCTTTGTCCCCCCCTCCCCCCTCCTTTGCTGTGTACATTCCCCCCCCCCCCCGTCTCTGTCAATAAATTGATCCTCGGGAGCAGAGCCGTGACAATTATCTATTAACGTCCCATAGCAGTAAGTGACAGCTCATGTTTTTTTGCTCTGATTGTTTCCTTTTCATGATTCTGCAGCTGAGCCTTAAAGTGACAAGAAACCTGCTAGGGGGCGGAGTTTATTTTTAGTAGAATATATTTTGTATGTCTCTTCTTCCAAAAACATCTTACCTGTCTGCTAGGTTTTCATTTTTATGTGTACACCGTCGGCTGCGCATGCTCAGTACCCCTCATAATGGGCACAGCGGGTGTACAGACCCGGAAACTCAGCATAGGGATGGTGGGAACCCCTCATGATGGGCACAGCGGGTGTACAGACCCGGGAACTCAGCACAGGGATGGTGGGAACCCTTCATAATGGGCACAGCGGGTGTACAGACCCGGGAAGTCGGCACAGGGATGGTGGGAACCCCTCATAATGGGCACAGCAGGTGTACAGACCTGGGAACTCAGCACAGGGATGGTGGAAACCCTTATAATGGGCACTGCAGGTGTACAGACCTGGGAACTCAGCACAGGGATGGTGGGAACCCCTCATAATGGGCACAGCGGGTGTACAGACCCAGGAACTCAGCACAGGGATGGTGGGAACCCCTCATAATGGGCACAGCGGGTGTACAGACCCAGGAACTCAGCACAGGGATGGTGAGAACCCCTCATAATGGGCACAGCGGGTGTACAGACCTGGGAACTCAGCACAGGGATGGTGGGAACCCCTCATAATGGGCACAGCGGGTGTACAGACCCAGGAACTCAGCACAGGGATGGTGAGAACCCCTCATAATGGGCACAGCGGGTGTACAGACCTGGGAACTCAGCACAGGGATGGTGGAAACCCTTATAATGGGCACTGCAGGTGTACAGACCCGGGAACTCAGCACAGGGATGGTGGGAACCCCTCATAATGGGCACAGCGGGTGTACAGACCCGGGAACTCAGCACAGGGATGGTGGAAACCCCTCATAATGGGCACAGCGGGTGTACAGACCCGGGAACTCAGCACAGGGATGGTGGGAACCCCTCATAATGGGCACAGCGGGTGTACAGATCCGGGAACTCAGCACAGGGATGGTGGGAACCCCTCATAATGGGCACAGCGGGTGTACAGACCCGGGAACTCAGCACAGGGATGGTGGAAACCCCTCATAATGGGCACAGCGGGTGTACAGACCCGGGAACTCAGCACAGGGATGGTGGGAACCCCTCATAATGGGCACAGCGGGTGTACAGACCCGGGAACTCGGCACAGAGTTGGTGGGAACCCCTCATAATGGGCACAGCGGGTGTACAGACCCGGGGAACTCGGCACAGGGATGGTGGGAACCCCTCATAATGGGCACAGCAGGTGTACAGACCTGGGAACTCAGCACAGGGATGGTGGGAACCCCTCATAATGGGCACAGCGGGTGTACAGACCCGAGAACTCAGCACAGGGATGGTGGGAACCCCTCATAATGGGCACAGCGGGTGTACAGAGCCAGGTACTCAGCACAGGGATGGTGGGAACCCCTCATAATGGACACAGCGGGTGTACAGACCCGGGAACTCAGCACAGGGATGGTGGGAACCCCTCATAATGGGCACAGCGGGTGTACAGACCTGGGAACTCAGCACAGGTATGGTGAGAACTCCTCATAATGGGCACAGCAGGTGTAAAGACCCGGGAACTCAGCACAGGGATAGTGGGAACCCCTCATAATGGGGCACAGCGGGTGTACAGACCTGGGAACTCAGCACAGGGATGGTGTGGAAACCCCTCATAATGGGCACAGCGGGTGTACAGACCCGGGAACTTAGCACAGGGATGGTGGGAACCCCTCATAATGGACACAGCGGGTGTATAGACCCGGGAACTCAGCACAGGGATGGCGGGAACCCCTCATAATGGGCACAGCGGGTGCACAGACCCGGGAACTCAGCACAGGGATGGCGGGAACCCCTCATAATGGGCACAGCGGGTGCACAGACCCGGGAACTCAGCACAGGGATGGTGGGAACCCCTCATAATGGGCACAGCGGGTGTACAGACCTGGGAACTCAGCACAGGGATGGTGGAAACCCTCATAATGGGCACAGCGGGTGTACAGACCCGGGAACTCAGCACAGGGATGGTGGGAACCCCTCATAATGGGCACAGCGGGTGTACAGACCCGGGAACTCAGCACAGGGATGGCGGGAACCCCTCATAATGGGCACAGCGGGTGTACAGACCCGGGAACTCAGCACAGGGATGGTGGGAACCCCTCATAATGGGCACAGCGGGTGTACAGACCCGGGAACTCAGCACAGGGATGGTGGGAACCCCTCATAATGGGCACAGCAGGTGTACAGACCCGGGAACTCAGCACAGGGATGGTGGAACCCCTCATAATGGGCACAGTAGGTGTACAGACCTGGGAACTCAGCACAGGGATGGTGGGAACCCCTCATAATGGGCACAGCGGGTGTACAGACATAGGAACTCAGCACAGGGATGGTGGGAACCCCTCATAATGGGCACAGCGGGTGTACAGACCCGTGAACTCAGCACAGGGATGGTGGGAACCCCTCATAATGGGCACAGCAGGTGTACAGACCCAGGAACTCCGCACAGGGATGGTGGGAACCCCTCATAATGGGCACAGCGGGTGTAGAGACCAAACGTTTTTGATGCAAGGTCCGAATTAAAATCACCCGATCGCTGTGTGACCCTGCAGGCTCCTGTACATTCGGCCAGCGGCTACCAGAACCTGACGTTTGGCCGTCACTCGCTGAACTTGACCTGCTACACATCCTGAATGGTCGGGAAAACATAGGAAGCAGGTGCCGGGAACCCAAAACACTCACCAATTAGCATTGTTGTTCTTCATTCTCTCCATTTTCTCACAGGAAACCTTCAGGGATGAATTGAATTTGTTTTCCAGGCACAATGCTGCGCACACCGAATACGACGACAAACGAAGAGAACGCGGAATAAAAATACAGCAAATCACACAAATAAGGAACGTTTTCCAGGAAATAAATAATATGCTCACAGTGTGTACAGATCCTCTGTGTATTGTAGGACCAGATTTATGTAAAGCAGACCCAAAAATGTCATATATTGCAGCTTTCCAATCATTAGATGTGGTGGCTGCATTTGTTTTCTTTTTTAAAGCGTTACTAAACCCACAAGAGTGAAATCAGTCTGTATATGCAATAAAACATGCTTGTTATACTCATTGTGGAACCTAAAGGGGTTAAGGGGCGCTTCCGTAGATTTACGCGTCGAATATGCAAATGACCTAGATACACCGATTCACGAACGTACTTGCGCCCGCTACGCCATTTACGTAAGGCTTACGTCCGGGGAGATCAGATATAGTGAATGCAGGCTCCTGGGGAGACCAGATATAGCAAATGCAGGGTCCTGGGGAGAGCAGATATAGTGAATGCAGAGTCCTGGGGAGAGCAGATATAGTGACTGCAGAGTCTTGGGGAGACCAGATATAGTGAATACAGGCTCCTGGGGAGAGCAGATATAGTGAATGCAGGGTCCTGGGGAGAGCAGATATAGTGACTGCAGGCTCCTGGGGAGAGCAGATATAGTGAATACAGGCTCCTGGGGAGACCAGATATAGTGACTGCAGGGTCCTGGGGAGAGCAGATATAGTGACTGCAGGGTCCTGGGGAGATCAGATATAGTGAATGCAGGCTCCTGGGGAGACCAGATATAGCAAATGCAGGCTCCTGGGGAGACCAGATATAGTGAATGCAGGGTCCTGGGGAGAGCAGATATAGTGAATACAGGCTCCTGGGGAGACCAGATATAGTGACTGCAGGGTCCTGGGGAGACCAGATATAGTGACTGCAGGCTCCTGGGGAGACCAGATATAGTGAATGCAGAGTCCTGGGGAGACCAGATATAGTGAATGCAGGCTCCTGGGGAGAGCAGATATAGTGAATGCAGGCTCCTGGGTTTAGTAACACTTTAAGGCCCCCCTGATTTCACCTGGTGATCTGGCCAGTAGCACACCTCCTGTATTATACAGTCACAACTCTGGAGGAAGGATCACAGGGGTCACACCAGGCCGCAGCTTTGGGAAAGCAGGAACCAAGAAAGGCAAAACAATAAGCAGATTAAACTTCAGCTTTGATACTACAGACTGGACTGTTACCTCAGCGCCATTTGTGCCAAGATCCGTCGCGTGTAAGAACCGCGGTCATGAATACCGAATGGCGGGACGACGATTCTGCTGGTGCCAGAAAAGATCCAATTTAACATCTAGAAATGTATTTTATGCTCAAATGAATCCCAACAAAAGGACAAAAGAGCCAAACGGCCAGAGATGAATTAATAATCCACCGCTGCCATCTGTTTGAGCCGGGCCAATTAGCCAACGATAAAACTGCGTTCGCCGGCGTGGGGTATCCACAGCCTGGCACATTAGCGCCAACACTGTGCACAAAGAATTCACAAATAAATTAAAAAGGTCGCCACTGTGCCCGTCAAATGCAGTTTATAGTGCAAAAAAAAAAGAGGTGATAAAATACCACTAAAAGAAAGCTTTATTGTGGGGGAAAAAAGTGTAGCACGACCGCGCAATTGTCAGTTAACCACTTAAGGACCGCCGCAAGCCGATATACGTCCGCAGAATGGCACAGGGACGTCTATATAGGTCCCCTTTAAGAGCCCAGCCGTGGTGCGCGAACGCCGCCGGCGCACGCACCCGACCCGTGGGACCCGATCACCGCCGGTGTCCCGCGATCGGTCACAGGAGCTGAAGAGCGGGGAGAGGTGAGTGTAAACACACTGCTGGACTACCGAAGGGGCCCGGTATATAGAAGGCCAGTAGAAACAGGGCCACCATCAGAAATTTTGAGGCCCCTTACACAGCTTCAGGCGTAGGCCCCCTGGTGGAGCAGAGAACCGGGGGGGGGGGGGCCACCGCGCAAATTGAGAACCGGGGGGGGGGGGGGCGATGCAAATTGAGAAGCGAGCAGGGGGGGGCACGACGAATTGAGAAGCGAGCAGGGGGGGGCACGAATTGAGAAGCAGGGGGCCCCCGCGAATTAAGGTCGGGGGGGCTTTGGGTGCTGACGTACAACAACAAAAAATATTGAAAAAAAAGGGGGGGTTGCCATCCGGGGGTCCCTTACTGGTCGGGGGGGTGCTGACGAACAAAAAAAATATTTAAAATTGGGGGTCGCCATCTGGGCCCCTGGGGACCACCGGGCGCCTTACAGGTTGGGGGAGCTTTGGGTGCGGACGAACGAAAACGGAAAAAAAAAAAAAGGGGGGTTGCCATCCGGGCGCCTGGGGAGCACCGGGCCCCTTACAGGTTGGGGGGGGCTTTGAATGCTGACAAACAAAAACGAAAAAAAAAAGGGGTTGCCATCCGGGCCCCTGGTGACCACCGGGCTCCTTACAGGTCGGGGGGGGCTTTGGATGCTGACGAACAAAAACGAAAAAAAATAGGGGGTTGCCATCCGGGTTCCTGGGGACCACCGGGCCCCTTACAGGTCGGGGGGGGGGGGGCTTTGAATGCTGACGAACAAAAACAAAAAAAAATAGGGGGTTGCCATCCGGCATCTGGGGACTACCGGGCCCCTTACTGGTCGGGGGAGCTTTGGGTGATGATGAAAAAAACGAAAAAAAAATAGGGGGTTGCCATCTGGGCCCCACTGGGCCCCTTACAGGTGTACTGCCTGTACCCCCCTGATGGCGGCCCCGAGTAGAGGTATACAGGGGCCCATTAGGCCCCACCTGTAAATGGAATATTTGGGGGCCGGATTAGGAAGGATGTGTGAAGTGCTTTTGCTCCGTAGACCACGGAATGTTTTGGGCCGTTTACATGGGAGACGGAAGCTTTGCGCGCCATTGTGCGACGCGTTTTATTCGGACATTAAGTCCTTATCACTTCAATGCACTGCTGGCTTCTGGAAGCTCCTCACAGATTTTAGGGCTCTTCTGACAAAAGATTTTATTTTTATTTGTTTTTTATTCCCAGCCCCAGGGGTCACCCCCCCCCCCCCTCCCCCGCTGATTGTACCGGACTGAGTCACCGGCTTATCTCGCTGGGATCCCATGCATGACATCAGCGCGGGGCTCTATGATCCTCAATTCAAGCGTCTCCTATTATGTACTCATCAGGCCCCTCCCCCTCCAGACAGGCAGATAGACTTCGGTGGACTACAATACCCCGCCCAGCAGGGGGCCTCGCGCCTCACATAGGGAATCAGCCGGCTGAATACATTTCATCCCCTCAATACAACAGAAAGTTGGGACTTTAATAGCCGTGTCCAGAACACCAAGAGGGTCAGATCCCCCGAGCCGTCCTCCATTATACTTTACAGTACATTGCAGCCCATTCATAAAATGCAGGTCACAGGGCGACGCCCACCGTATCCAATTGAGTTCTAACTGCAGGTCCCATGACTGGGCTCTACGGTGGGTATTGAGGACCCCAATGAAGGGGCATCATTCCCCCATACTGACACCATCAATGGGGCACTATTCTTCCATTGACACCATCAATGGGGCACTATTCTTCCATTGATACCAACAATGGGGCACAATTCTTCCACTGATACCAACAATGGGGCACTGTTCTTCCATTGATACCAACATTGGGGCACTATTCTTCCATTGATACCAACAATGGGGCACTATTCTTCCACTGATACCAACAATGAGGCACGATTCTGCCATTGATACCAACAATGGGGAACTATTCTTCATTGATACCAACAATGGGGCACTATTCTTCATTGATAACAATGGGGCACTATTCTTCATTGATAACAATGGGGCACTATTCCTCCATTGATACAAACAACTCTTCCACTACTTGAGGTGCTGCTGGACCTGTTAGAATGCTATGAAATTGCACAATTAAAGCGGAACTAAACCCTCTCATCCTTTACAGCCAAGGAAGCTTCCATCTTGGCCTGTTTGATCGGCATTTGCCATAGTGCTGCCACCAGCTGTCGGGGTCCGGGTCTGATCTGTCACCTCTCTATTGTCTGGCTGTAGCACCACCACCACCCGAGATGCTGGACAGCTCCCAGTCTGATCTCTTAGGACAATCTTGCCTTGTCTCACGTCAACCTTGAACTCTTTGCTCCTCCCATGAACTTCCTGATTTGAGCCACGCCTTTGCACTTCCTGTTTGCCAGATTATTGTGCTCCCTCCAGACAATATCTTGTACGTGTCACTGCTGCTGCCATCCATATGGTATCTACACTACTACTCGTTACCGACCTCTGACTTGCCCCTCTACTACACTTCCACTTGATCCCTACTTGCAACCACTTGTTACTGACCTTTGACTTACTCCTCAACTACACTTCTACTATATTCCAAACTTGCAACCACTTGTTACTGACCTTTGGCTTGTTTACTGACTATGCTTCTGCTTGATCCCAACTTGCAACCACTCATTACCGACCATTGACTTGCTCCACGACTACACTTCCACTTGATCCCAATTTGCAACCACTTGTTACCGACCTTTGTTCCTTGACTACACTTCCACTTGATCCCAATTTGCAACCACTTGTTACCTACCTTTGTTCCTTGACTACACTTCTACGTGATCCCAACTTGCAACCACTTGTTACCAACCTTTGGCTTGTTTACTATGCTTCTGCTTGATCCCAACTTGCAACCACTTGTTACCGACCTTAGACTTGCTCCACGATTACACTTCCACTTGATCCCAACTGGCAACCACTTGTTACCGACCTTTGGCTTGTTTGCTGACCATGCTTCTGCTTGATCCCAACTTACAACCACTTGTTACCAACCTTTGACTTGCTCCTCGACTTCACTTCCACTTGATCCCAATTTGCAACCACTTGTTAACGACCTTTGTTCCTTGACTACACTTCTACTTGATCCCAACTTTTAACCACTTGTTACTGACCTTTGGCTTGTTTACTAACTATGCTTCTGCTTGATCCCAACTTGCAACCACTTGTTACCGACCTTTGGCTTGTTTACTAACTATGCTTCTGCTTGATCCCAACTTGCAACCACTTGTTACCGACCTTTGGCTTGTTTACCAACTATGCTTCTGCTTGATCCCAACTTGCAACCACTTGTTACCGACCTTTGACTTACTCCTCAACTACACTTCTACTTGATCCCAACTTGCAACCACTTGTTACCGACCTTTGGCTTGTTTACTAACTATGCTTCTGCTTGATCCCAACTTGCAACCACTTGTTACCGACCTTTGGCTTGTTTACTAACTATGCTTCTGCTTGATCCCAACTTGCAACCACTTGTTACCGACCTTTGACTTGCTCCTCAACTACACTTCTACTTGATCCCAACTTGCAACCACTTGTTACCGACCTTTGGCTTGTTTACTAACTATGCTTCTGCTTGATCCCAATTTGCAACCACTTGTTAACGACCTTTGTTCCTTGACTACACTTCTACTTGATCCCAATTTGCAACCACTTGTTACCAACCTTTGGCTTATTTACTGACTATGCTTCTGCTTTATCCCAACTTGCAACCACTTGTTACCGACCTTAGACTTGCTCCACGATTACACTTCCACTTGATCCCAATTTGCAACCACTTGTTACCAACCTTTGTTCCTTGACTATACTTCTACTACTTGATCCCAACTTGCAACCACTTGTTACCGACCTTTGACTTGCTGCTCGACTACACTTCCACTTGATCCCAACTTGCAACCACTTGTTACCGACCTTTGGCTTGTTTACTAACTATGCTTCTGCTTGATCCCAACTTGCAACCACTCATTACCAACCATTGACTTGCTCCACGACTACACTTCCACTTGATCCCAATTTGCAACCACTTGTTACTGACCTTTGCTTGCTCCTCGACTACACTTCTACTTGATCCCAACTACTTGTTACTGACCTTTGGCTTGTTTACCAACCATGCTTCTGCTTAATACTGCTATATCTGTTACTGCCCCCCCCCCCCCCCCCCCCCGGCTTGCTGACCTCCTGGTGAGGTGATCCTGAGGACTGCAAACCCCACTATCAGGAGCTGTGGTGAATAGTGATTAGTGGTTAGACCCCGTACCTCGGGTGAGCCCGTGTCATCTGTCAGGGTGACCTGCTTGTATACTTATCCTGCTGGTTTGTAGGAGCCTCTCTACTGCTACAGGTCTCGGAGCCTGACCCCCGCCTGTGACACCAGCCTTTGGATGGCTTGAAAGGTCAGTTGAGGGTACAATCGAATGTGACAGTCACCATCCATGGCATGCCGTGTAAACTGTTAAACTGATGGGTTTAGATCCACTTTAATTCCTCAATGCAAGCGGGAAAATTAAATTTGAAAAAACTTTCTCCCAAACTGACCCGCTTTGACATGAAAACGAAGCATTTAAGAAAAACACAGAGAGAAGTGCCAAAAATAACTGTGAACTGCGATACCCAGGGGCCCCAAGGAGCTTGCAGCTCCATCAAAGCCTGGCAGAGAATCACAAGGTGGGAATTTGGCAGGGGAAACGACCCGTCAACGCTGAAAAGCAGTGCCCTCCGTGGCTTGTTTATGTTGGAGGAAGACAAGGCCGCTTTTGTAGGGTGGAGATAGCGGGACACGGTGAATGAGCTCGGTTACCAGGGCCCCCCTTTCAAGGTACACGGTGATCCCCCCCAACCCATTTCTGGTCCGTAAACCGTCACCATGGTAACGTTATCACTGGTGTTGGAGGCACGAGGTGTTGGCTGGTGTATGAATAGTAAAAAAACGTGCCGAGGCAAAGGTCCTGAAATCTCTCCAAAGCCAAGAAGGAGGAGGAGGAGTGCACAATGAGGTCAGGCTTATCAGCCAGGCCTCGCTAGTAAACAAATCTCACTGCAGATCCTCTGTGGATGACAAGATCTGATTCCTGGACACACGTCTTCCAATACATTTTCACTAAGCATTGAAACAGAAAACAAAACATTACAGGAAAAAAAAAAAGTTATCCTTGCAGTGAGTCCCCCAATATGGGGGAACAAAATGTTTACCTTTGCAGTAGATCCCCCATCATGGGGAAAAAATGTCACCCTTTCGGTGAGTCCCCCAAAAGAGGAAAAACATGTTACCCTTGCAGTGGTTCCCCCAACATGGGAAATTGTTTTACCCTTGCACTGAGTCCCCCAACACAGAATAATAGGTAACCCTTGCAGTGGGTCCCCCAACATGGGATTTTTTTTTACCCTTACAGTGGTTCCCCCAACATGGGGAAAATGTAACCCTTGCAGTGGTTCCCCCAATATGGAAAATATGTAACCCTTGCAGTGGTTCCCCCAACATGTAGATTTTTTTTACCCTTTGCAGTGGGTCCCCCAACTTGGGGAACATTTTTTATCCTTGCAGTGGGTCCCCCAACTTGGGGTAAAAAATGTTACCTTGCAGTGGTTCCCCCAACATGGGAAACAAATGTAACCCTTGCAGTGGTTCCCCCCCAATATGGGAAAATATGTAACCCTTGCAATGGTTCCCCCAACATGTGGACATTTTTTTACCCTTTGCAGTGGGTCCCCCAACTTTGGGATTTTTTTTTACCCTTGCAGTGGGTCCCCCAGCATAGGGAAAAAATGTAACCCTTGCAGTGGTTCACCCAACATGGGAACATTTATTACCCTTGCAGTGGTTCCCCCAACATGGGAATTTTTTCGCTTGTAGTAGTTCCCCCAACATGGGGAAACAATGTAACCCTTGCAGTGGGTCCCCTAACAAGGGAAACATTTCAGCCTTGCAGTGTGACCCCCCAATATGGGAAACATATGTTACCCCAGCAGTGGTTCCCCCAATATGGGGAACAATGTCACTCTTGCAGTTGTTCCCCCCCAATATGGGAAAATATGTAACCCTTGCAGTGGTTCCCCCAACATGTGGACATTTTTTTTACCATTTGCATTGGGTCCCCCAACTTGGGGAACATTTTTTACCCTTGCAGTGGTTCCCCCAACTTGGGGTAAATTGTATTACCTTGCAGTGGTTCCCCCAACATGGGAAACAAATCTAACCCTTGCAGTGGTTCCCCCCCAATATGGGAAAATATGTAACCCTTGCAGTGGTTCCCCCAACATGTGGACATTTTTTTTACCATTTGCAGTGGGTCCCCCAACTTTGGGATTTTTTTTACCCTTGCAGTGGTTTCCCCAACATGGGAAACACATCTAACCCTTGCAGTGGTTCCCTCAACATGGGAAACAAATTTAACCCTTGCAGTGGTTCCCCCAACATGGGGATTTTTTTTTAACCCTTGCAGTGGTTTCCCTCAACTTGGGAAAACAATGTTTACCTTTGCAGTGGGTCCATCAAAATGGGAAAAAATGTGCAACCCTTGAAGTGGTTCCCCCAACATGGAAAAAATATGTTATCATTGCAATGGCTACTCCAACATGGAAAAAAAAATGTTTCCCTTGCAGCAGCCCCCCCCCCCCCCCTCCACACTGCAATAGTTAACAGTTATTTTCCTAGGGGATGATGAATAAGGCTACATACTTACCTTATTCCTCACTCCTGCAGGCTTCCTCTCTATATGACCAGTCCCCCAAAAGCCACTTCTTTTCACTGTATGACCAATAGCAGCTTTCTTATGGTTCTGATCACCTCAGCATTGATATGCTGCTGGGAAGAGGAAGCCACGCACAGGAGCAAAAATGCAGACTTTGAATGTGTCCCGACAATGGCACAGGGGTACTATGAAAGTACAGTATGTTTTTTTTTTTCCTTTCACACAGAAGATTTTTGTTGCATTCAGAGTTTATGACATTGCTACTATAAAACTCTTCTGGATGCAAACATTACTGGTTTCCGCAGTCACCCACATACGTCTCTCCCATTTCCTTATCTGTAATGTAAGTAACACATGACAGCGTGTGGTTACCCGTTAAGCTGCGAAATAAGCCGCAATATAGACAGCGGACAGACATGAAACAAACCCAGAGTGTAAAGAGTAACCCCGCTGTATGTCACCAGCCTACACAGTATCCCCTTGTAATGAAAACCGCGTGTGTTTTTCTTTTCCGTATCGTCTGGAATATCTCGCTCGCGTCGTTTGTTTATTTTATTGACAAAAAAAAAAGTACAGAAGCTCAATTTGTAGTTTTTAAACTCAAAAGGAACCAAAGTAGTTTTTCCAGAGTTCCTGGCACAGCTTCAGAAAGACGGCCGCCCACTTCCAGCTACCGCCGAGGTCTGCCGCTTCAAAACCGATGGGACATATTTGAATGAACTTTATTCCTTGGGGGCGAAGATTTTATAAAGGGGATTAAAAGTGAAATCTGCTAAGTTATATATATATATATATACACACACATACACACACACACACACACACACACACTAGGAGCCAGATTCAGAAAGGACTCCAGATACGCCGTCGTAAGTCCGAATGTGAGGCGTCGTATCTATGCGCCCGATTCATATAGGCAGTTACGCCAGAATTTGTCCAAGATACGACTGACGTAAGTCTCTTACGCCGTCGTATCTTGGGTGCATATTTACGCTGGCCGCTAGGGGCGCTTCCGTAGATTTTCGTGTAGAATATGCAAATGAGCTAGATACGCCGATTCAGAAACGTAATTGCGCTTGTCGGATTTAGCTACGCCGTTTACATAAGGCGTCCGTCCGGCGTAAGTTTACCCCTCATAAAGCAAGGGTAAGTCATGTTAAGGTATGGACGTCGGAAACGTCGGAACTGCGTCGCATTTTACGTCGTTTGCGTAAGTCGTACGTGATTGGGGCTGGGCGTAGGTTACGTTCACGTCAACAAAGCATTGAGCTGACGCATCTTAGGGAGTATTTGCGACGTGACTCTGAGCATGCGCGCGCATGCGCCGTTCGATCGCCCACTCATTTACATGGGGTCACGGCTCATTGTAATACAACACGCCCACTGCCTTGATAATTTGAATTAGGCGGGCTTACGCCGGCCCATTTACGCTACGCCGCTGTAACTTAGGGCGCAAGTTCTTTCTGAATACGGTACTCGCCTCTCTAAGTTAAGGCGGCGTAGCGTATATGAGATGCGCTACGCCCGCCGAAAGTTACGCCATTCTTTCTGAATCCGGGCCACTATGTCTAAATATATATATATAGGCAAAAGATGTCCCAGACTGTCATGATTTCAGATGGCCACTAGATGGCGCCAATATAAAACTGAACTGATGATTCTCTCACTGCAGTTCAGCAACCTGTGAATTGCACTAAATTCACATCCAGGATTTAAAGAGAACCTGTCCTCAGCTGATGGCAGGCAAAGTAAAAGTGTCATTTATAGCACACAATAGGAATGTTGCATGTATTATGTGTTTACACCTGTTCGGCTGATGCCTCAATCCCAACAACTTCAGAAACTCCTTTGTACATTTTGGTCCCAATTGACCTTGTAACCCCATTCCCTGCCTTTGGGTTCCGCACGCTGGGGTCTGGTGCCACAAGGAGATTAATGTACCGTTTCCAAGATAAATGGCTCACTAAAGGCTCCACCGTAACATCCCTGGGTGCTGGTCGGTCGACTGCCCTCTGGCAAATCAATTAGAAAAAAATATATATGCCTCATTTTTCTCCCAGCGGTCATCAGATCATCGGTTTTGGAGGGAAGTACTGTGCTGTAGCTCTAATATTAGGAAGCAAAGCTCTGCCTCTACCAAGATGGCCACCCCCACGCACAGACATAACGCAGGCTTGGCAAGTCAATAATGAGAAAAGATCAGCGGCAGGGAGCCTTACAGACAATACTGGTGAGGAGGAGACAGGGCAACAGGGGCGGACTAACAACGCATGGGGCCCCCGTGTAATAGGAGATTTGGGGCCCCCGGGCAATAGGAGATTATGGGGCCCCCAGGCAATAGATTATGGGGCCCCCAGGCAATAGATTATGGGGCCCCCAGGCAATAGATTATGGGGCTCCCAGGCAATAGATTATGGGGCCCCACAGTATACACACATACAGTATACATACACACTATACCCACATAGGCCCATATTCACAGAGAGCGGGCACACATTACGCCGCCGTAGCGCAAATAATATACGCTGCGCCGACGCAGCGCAGAGAGGCAAGCATGGAATTTACAAAGCCAGTGCTCCCAAAACTGCGCTGGGTTTCGAAGGCGTAAGCCGGCGTAGGTGGAAGTGGGCGTGAGCCATGCAAATGAGGCGTGACCCCATGCAAATGATGGGCCGAGCTCCAGACAGATACGTATCACCAACTGTGCAATGCGCCGAGACGAGGACGCATCCCTCTGTGCATGCTCATAACCACGTCGGAACAACTGCCTAAAATACGCCGGATCACTGCCTACGGCGTGAACGTAACCTACGCCCAGCCCTATTCACATCAAACATAAACTACGTAAAATACGCCGGCTTGAGTTTCCTGGTGCAGACCTTTGCATGTCTGCTGCTGGGTTACACCTCCTTTATGGGGCATAACTTTACGCCGGACGTACAACTTATGCGCACATCGCGTAGCCTGCGTCGGGCGCACGTACGTTCGTGAATCGCCGTATTTACCTCATTTGCATATTTGAATCGAAAATCAATGGGAGCGCCACATGCGTCCAGTCTAAATGTGCGCCCACGCTACGCCGGCAAATTACGTCGGCGGGATGAAGGCTGTTTTTAGGCGTATCTTAGTTTGTGGGTCCGGCGCACAGATACGATGGCGCACATTTGCACTTACGCTGCGTATCGTGAGATACGCTGGCGCAAGTGCTTTGTGAATGCGGGCCTATGTATACATACACACAGAATACACACACTGAAAAGGTACTGGAGAGGCGGGGCAGCTATAATCGGGATTTAAGAAAAAAAAAAAAAACACAGATTTTTTACATACTGTCCCTGGTTTTACTGAGACTGGCAACCCTGATGGGGCCCCCTAGTGGCATTAGGGCCCTCGGGCAGTGTCCAAGTGTCCGAATGGTCAGTCCGCCCCTGCAGGGCAGCATCACTTTTATGTAAGGATGGAGGTAGCCATACGTTAGGAAACTTTTTGTTTGATTTTCTATTCATTAGTGGGGTGAAAGCAAGGAGCACGAAAAAATAAAGTACTTTTGAAGGACGGTCATCAAGTCATTAAATGTTCTGAGAATTTTTGCACAGATGTTATGAACACGGGTTCAAAAATCTACCAACATAGACCAGCTTTAGTCCTCTGTGTGTTCTGGGCACAGCCTGGCTGTCATTGGCCTAGACTAGTACAGCGTTGGGCACTGTTGGCACAGCACTCGTTCCCGGGCACACACCTCCTGTAGGCTTAGTGGGTTTCATTTGCAAATCCTTCTCAGACACAAAGTAACTTGTGGCAACACAAGTCACACGTTAGTGATAGACAAACATTTGTAGTTTTTGTAGAACGGTTACCATGTAACAACACAATCTGCTACAATATCACCAAAGATACAGCTCAGCAATGGAACCTGCATTTGTTTAACATGAAAATGAACCGGACCTGTTTCTGATGGTGCTCATTTTTCTGGGGGGGGGGGGGGGTATTTGGGGGACAGCCTGCGCCCCCCAGCCAGACATCCCCCACCCCTAGCCAGCCACTCCCCCCCCCCCCAAAGCCATCCAGCCAACCAATAACCCCACACCATCCTCTGTGCGCGATCGCCACTCCCCCCCCCACGTCGCTCGATTGCCACATCGCTCACCTGTTGCCCACCAGGCCCCCCCCACCGGCCCTCGCCCCCACAGCCAGCCACCCCCCACCCCAGCGAACCAATAACCCCACACCATCCCCCAATGCTCGATCGATTTGAAAATGAACCCGACTTGTTTCCGATGGTGCTAATTTTTCTGGGGGGGGGGGGGATTTGGGCGATGCCCCCCCAGCAAGACCCTCCCCCCA
The DNA here is from genome assembly GCF_905171775.1 of Rana temporaria. Taxonomy (NCBI): domain Eukaryota; kingdom Metazoa; phylum Chordata; class Amphibia; order Anura; family Ranidae; genus Rana; species Rana temporaria. The sequence continues at coordinate 5,542,267 of NC_053499.1, forward strand.
CCTCTAGCCAGCCAACCAATAACCCCACACCATCCTCCATGCTCGATTGCCGCCTCCCCCTTCGCTCGATTACCACATCGCTCACCTGTCGCCCACCAGGCCCCAGCCAGTCAGCCAACCGATAACCCCACACCATCCCCCGTGCTCGATCGATTCGAATGAACCTGACTTGTTTCTGATGGTGCCAGCTGGTGCCCACCTCTAGCCAGCTACCTCCCCCCGAGCCAGCCAGCCAACCAATAACCCCACACCATCCCCCATGCTCCATCAGCGCTCCCCCCCATTGCTCGATTACCACATCGCTCACCTGTCGCCCACCAGGCCCCAGCCAGTCAGCCAACCGATAACCCCACACCATCCCCCGTGCTCGATCGATTTGAATGAACCTGACTTGTTTCTGATGGTGCCAGCTGGTGCCCACCTCTAGCCAGCTACCTCCCCCCCGAGCCAGCCAGCCAACCAATAACCCCACACCATCCCCCATGCTCCATCAGTGCTCCCCCCCCCCCATTACCGCATCGCTCACCTGTCGCCCCCTGGCATCCCCGCACCTACCCCACACAGGTCGCGGCTTCGGCAGCTTCCCCTCTGCATCTCCTCCCGAGTCCCGGCGGTCGCTTCTCCTCCAGGCCAATCATGACTTAGGACTCGTGGCTAATCGGGTCTTAAAACTCCAGAAACTGGAAGACATTAGCAAATGTTCAATCGCTACACAACTGGGTGGGCTCAGGGCGCAGTGCTCTATCCCCGAGCACACCCCTTTTGGAGCCAATTAGAGCCTCAGGCTTTAATCATGTGCTTTGGAAAAAATATAAAAACAATGAAATCCATGCGTCCGGCGCCCTGCATGTAGATTAGGGGCGGGCGTATGGATTAGGGGGGGCGCCCTGTATTACGGGCTGCCAATGGTGACCACACAGGCTGGACATATCCGACTTCCTTCATCACACTGATTGGTCACTAATCTGATTCCAAACTTCCAAAAGGCACGTCTGGATTGGATCGGATGATCGGATGATTCTTTGTCCTAACTCTCCGATACATGAAGAGTTTAGTATGAGAAAGACAAGGGAGGGCGTGTCCCGAAATTCCTCTCCCACATTACAAGCAGGTGAGCAGAATGGCTTCCCAGATTATTATATTATTATACAGGATTTATATAGATAGCGCAGCGCTTTACAATATAAAAGGGAGACAATACAAGAGGGTTAGGAGGGCCCTGTACTTAGGAGCTTACAATCTAATAGGGAGGAGAAGGTGCCACAAAATGTAATAACCTGTGAGGGATGAATTCCCGGGAGAAATAAAAGATTTGGTTGTTAGCTAAAAGGCAGAAGAGGCTTCCCTGAAGAGATGAGTTTTCAGAGATCACCTAAAAGTGGACAGAGTAAAAGCATTGCATTCAGCAAGCCAGTGCTCCCAACGCTGCGCCAGCGTGGGTTTCGAAGGCGCACGCCGGCGTAGGTGGAAGTGGGCGTGACCCCATGCAAATGATAGGCCGAGCGCCAGACAGGTACGTATTACGAACTGCGCATGCGCCGTGACGTGGACGCATGCACAGCACACCCCCCTGCGCCTGCTCACAACCACGCCGGCACAACTGCCTAAGCTACGCCGGATCGTAACGTACGCCCAGCCAGACACACGTCCAACGCACAATACGCCGGCTTGTGTTCCCTGGTGCAGACCTGTGCATGTCTGTTGCCGGGTTGCACCTCCTTTACGGGGAATAACTTTACGCCGGACGTACAACTTACGTGCATCTCGCGTAGCATGCGCCGGGCACACGCACGTTCGTGAATCGGCGTATTTCCCTCATTTGCATGTTTGAATGGCTAATCAATGGGAGCGGCACCATGCGCCCAGCCCATATGTGTGCCCACCCTACGCCGGCGTGTGCAAGCTACGTCGGCGGGGGTGTAGCCTGTTTTTAGGCGCATGTTGGTTCGTGGGTCTGCCGCACACATACGCCGGCGCACATTGGCACTTACGTTGGCGTAACGTGTTATACGTCGGCGTAAGTGCTTTGTGAATCTGGGCCTAGAACTTTTGCGCAAACCAATCAATAAACGTCTATTGCAATTTTATTACCAAAAATATGTAGAACAATACATATCAGCCTAAACTGAGAAAAAATTTGCTTTTAAAAAAAAAAAAAAAAAAAATGGGGATATTTATTATAGAAAAAATTACAAAATATTAGCCTAGATTCAAGAAGCAATTGCGTCTGCGTAATCATAGTTACGCAGCGCAATTGCTTACTTGCGCCGGCGTTACGAATGCTCCTGATTCAGGAACCTCGTTACGCCGACCGCAGCCTAAGATATGACTAGCATAAGGCTCTTATGCCAGTCATATCGTAGGCTGCATTCTTACGTTGGCCGCTAGGGGGCGTTCCCGTTGTGGTCAGCGTATAGTACGCCGATTCACAACCCTACGCTAGCCCTGCGTACACAGTTTACGTCGTTTGCGTACGTCGGGTTTCGCGTAAGGCTGCTCCTGCTAATAGCAGGGGCAGCCAATGTTACGTATACCCGTCGTTCCCGCGTCGCAAAGTTTAAATTTTACGTCGTTTGCGTAAGTGAATCGTGAATGGCGGTGGACGCCATTCACGTTCACTTTGAAGCAAATGACGTCCTTGCGACGTCATTTTTCCGCAATGCACGTCGGGAAAGTTTCCCGACGGAGCATGCGCACTACGCTCGGCGCGGGAACGCGCCTAATTTAAATGATACACGCCCCCTACGGGATCATTTAAATTACGCGCCCTTACGCCGGGCAGTTTTGAGGAGCGCCCACGCAAATTACGTGGCTACTGCTTCGTGAATGAAGCGTAGCGCAAATAATTTGCGGGGGCGCAGGGCAAAAACAGGACGCTGCGCCTCCGTAAGGAGTGCACAGCGGTACCTGAATCTGCCCCATTGTGTTTTTTTTTTTTCAAAATAGTTGCTCTTCTTTAGTTTATAGCGCAAAAAGAAAAAAACGCAGAGGTGACCAAATACCACCAAAAGAAAGCTCTATTTGTGGGGGGGGAAGGACGTCCATTTTGTTTGGGTAAAGCATCGCACAACTGCGCAATTGTCAAAGTAACGCAGTGCCGTATCACAAAAAATGGCCTGGTCATGAAGGGGGGGGGGGGTAAATCTTTGGGAGGTCAAGGGGTTAAAAAGGTAGTTTGGTGGATCTAAAGCCCCCTGCTGGTGGACTGTGCTCTCCTTATGTACCTCAAGGAGATATATATATATATATATATATATATATATATATATATATATATATATATATATATATTTTTTTGACTGGAGTGTTCCTTTAAGAGACAGCTATAGACCGTGGGGGGGGGGGGGGGGCAAGTTTGGGAAACACTGACCTAGTTATTGGGCCCATTAGATGGGATTAGCCGTTAATAAAGGAAATGGAACACCCACGCTTTTCCTTTCTCCCTCTGAGCATTAAATGTATAGAATGCTGATTTTGCACAAGTTGTGGAAGATCATGCCAAGCAGTGGTATCATTTATATAAACACATCCTGCTTATGCCAGCATGAATTCTACCCGCCTAATTAAATTATTCTGGTCTGGCTGGTGGCCGCGCTGGCTATATACACGGGGCCTCCGCTGTATGAGAGGGGCAGTCCGGGAGAAGACAGCCCCGCAGCCCGGCCAGGGGAGCCCCCTGCGCATCACCAGCTGAAACCGTCTGACATTGGTTAGGAAAGGTCGCTAATTCCAGGCAGCGCGGGAGTGAGGGTGAGGGCGAATGCCAACTTTAATAACCGGGGCTTATAAATGAAATCACAAGAGCGGTGCCATCAGGGTGGAATAACAAATAAAAAGAAATTGCTTTACTTGGCCAAATGTGTAAAAATTACATTTTCCATTTGTGAAGTGAACGTGGGTGCAGCACTGGACGAGGAACGGGTACATTGGTATTTCCAGGGTGAGGGGCTTGTCATGTGCTTAAAATAATAATTCTTCATGGAACTATATAGTTAATATACACAGAGCTCAACAAAAATTCAAGGAACACTTTGAAAACATATCAGATCTCAACGGGCAAAAATCTCATGCTGGATATCTATACTGGTATGGACGGGGTGATGTATAGGATCTATACTGGTATGGACGGGTAATGTGCTGGGATCTATACTGGTATGGACTGGGTAATGTGTTGGGATCTATACTGGTATGGACGGGGTAATGTGTTGGGATCTATACTGGTATGGACTGGGTAATGTGTTGGGATCTATACTGGGTAATGTGTTGGGATCTATACGGATATGGACGGGGTGATGTGTTGGGATCTATACTGGTATGGACTGGGTAATGTGTTGGGATCTATACTGGTATGGACAGGGTGATGTGTTGGGATCTATACAGATATGGACGGGGTAATGTGTTGGGATCTATACTGGTATGGACTGGGTAATGTGTTGGGATCTATACGGATATGGACTGGGTAATGTGTTGGGATCTATACTGGTATGGACTGGGTAATGTGTTGGGATCTATACTGGTAGGGACTGGGTAATGTGTTGGGATCTATACTGGTATGGACTGGGTAATGTGTTGGGATCTATACTGGTATGGACGGGGTAATGTGTTGGGATCTATACTGGTATGGACTGGGTAATGTGTCGGGATCTATACTGGGTAATGTGTTGGGATCTATACGGATATGGACTGGGTAATGTGTTGGGATCTATACTGATATGGACTGGGTAATGTATTAGGATCTATACTGGTATGGACTGGGTAATGTATTAGGATCTATACTGGTAGGGACTGGGTAATGTGTTAGGATCTATACTGGTATGGACTGGGTAATGTGTTGGGATCTATACTGGTATGGACTTGGTAATGTGTTAGGATCTATACTGGTATGGACTGGGTAATGTGTTGGGATCTATACTGATATGGACTGGGAAATGTATTAGGATCTATACTGGTATGGACTGGGTAATGTGTTGGGATCTATACTGGCATGGACTGGGTAATGTGTTGGGATCTATACTGGTATGGACGGGGTGATGTGTTGGGATCTATACTGGAACTATATAGTTAAATATACACAGAGCTCAAAAAAATACAAGGAACACTTTGAAAACATATCAGATCTCATGCTGGATATCTATACTGGTATTGACTGGGTGATGTATAGGATCTATACTGGTATGGACTGGGTAATATGTTGGGATCTATACTGGTATGGACTGGGTAATGTGTCGGGATCTATACTGGTATGGACTGGGTAATATGTTGGGATCTATACTGGGTAATGTGTTGGGATCTATACTGGTATGGACTGAGTAATGTGTTGGGATCTATACTGGTATGGACTGGGTAATGTGTTGAGATCTATACTGGTATGGACTGGGTAATGTGTTGGGATCTATACTGGTATGGACTGGGTAATGTGTTGGGATCTATACTGGTATGGACTGGGTAATGTGTTGGGATCTATACTGGTATGGACTGGGTAATGTGTTGGGAACTATACTGGTATGGACTGGGTAATGTGTTGGGATCTATACTGATATGGACTGGGTAATGTATTAGGATCTATACTGGTATGGACTGGGTAATGTGTTGGGATCTATACTGGTATGGACTGGGTAATGTGATACTGGTATGGACTGGGTAATGTGTTGGAATCTATACTGGTATGGACTGGGTAATGTATTAGGATCTATACTGGTATGGACTGGGTAATGTGTTGAGATCTATACTGGTATGGACTGGGTAATGTGTTGGGATCTATACTGGTGTGGACTGGGTAATGTGTTGGGATCTATACTGATATGGACTGGGTAATGTATTAGGATCTATACTGGTATGGACTGGGTAATGTATTAGGATCTATACTGGTAGGGACTGGGTAATGTGTTAGGATCTATACTGGTATGGACTGGGTAATGTGTTGGGATCTATACTGGTATGGACTTGGTAATGTGTTAGGATCTATACTGGTATGGACTGGGTAATGTGTTGGGATCTATACTGATATGGACTGGGAAATGTATTAGGATCTATACTGGTATGGACTGGGTAATGTGTTGGGATCTATACTGGCATGGACTGGGTAATGTGTTGGGATCTATACTGGTATGGACGGGGTGATGTGTTGGGATCTATACTGGAACTATATAGTTAAATATACACAGAGCTCAAAAAAATACAAGGAACACTTTGAAAACATATCAGATCTCATGCTGGATATCTATACTGGTATTGACTGGGTGATGTATAGGATCTATACTGGTATGGACTGGGTAATATGTTGGGATCTATACTGGTATGGACTGGGTAATGTGTCGGGATCTATACTGGTATGGACTGGGTAATATGTTGGGATCTATACTGGGTAATGTGTTGGGATCTATACTGGTATGGACTGAGTAATGTGTTGGGATCTATACTGGTATGGACTGGGTAATGTGTTGAGATCTATACTGGTATGGACTGGGTAATGTGTTGGGATCTATACTGGTATGGACTGGGTAATGTGTTGGGATCTATACTGGTATGGACTGGGTAATGTGTTGGGATCTATACTGGTATGGACTGGGTAATGTGTTGGGAACTATACTGGTATGGACTGGGTAATGTGTTGGGATCTATACTGATATGGACTGGGTAATGTATTAGGATCTATACTGGTATGGACTGGGTAATGTGTTGGGATCTATACTGGTATGGACTGGGTAATGTGATACTGGTATGGACTGGGTAATGTGTTGGAATCTATACTGGTATGGACTGGGTAATGTATTAGGATCTATACTGGTATGGACTGGGTAATGTGTTGAGATCTATACTGGTATGGACTGGGTAATGTGTTGGGATCTATACTGGTGTGGACTGGGTAATGTGTTGGGATCTATACTGGTATGGACTGGGTAATGTGCTGGGATCTATACTGGTATGGACTGGGTAATGTGTTGGGATCTATACTGGTATGGACTGGGTAATGTGTTGGGATCTATACTGGTATGGACTGGGTAATGTGTTGGGATCTATACTGGTATGGACTGGGTAATGTGTTGGGATCTATACTGGTATGGACTGGGTAATGTGTTGGGATCTATACTGGTATGGACTGGGTAATGTGTTGGGATCTATACTGGTATGGACTGGGTAATGTGTTGGGATCTATACTGATAAGGACTGGGTAATGTGTTGGGATCTATACTGGTATGGACTGGGTAATGTGTTGGGATCTATACTGGTATGGACTGGGTAATGTGTTGGGATCTATACTGGTATGGACTGGGTAATGTGTTGGGATCTATACTGGTATGGACTGGGTAATGTGTTGGGATCTATACTGGTATGGACTGGGTAATGTGTTGGGATCTATACTGGTATGGACTGGGTAATGTGTTGGGATCTATACTGGTATGGACTGGGTAATGTGTTGGGATCTATACTGGTATGGACTGGGTAATGTGTTGGGATCTATACTGGTATGGACTGGGTAATGTGTTGGGATCTATACTGATAAGGACTGGGTAATGTGTTGGGATCTATACTGGTATGGACTGGGTAATGTGTTGGGATCTATACTGGTATGGAACTGGGTAATGTGTTAGGAATTTAATATACAATATAAAAACACATACATATCCTAAAAATGTTTTAAATAAAATAAAATAAATAAAAATCATGTTCATTGAAGGGCAAAGACTTATAGTGACGTGAATGAACTGCTTTGGCAATGCGAACATTATTTATTAGTATTTGGTCCTGCCAATAAAGCTTCTTTGAATTGAAGTGATGAACACGGCGCCTACAAAGTATGTCAATGTATCAAAACACAACAAACAAATCTAATAAAAGTACAAAATCAATGATCCAAGAGTCCAACATTTTTTTTAAAAGTTCATTGTAGTCGGAGGTAGAAAAAGTAAACGCGTTTCAGGGGCTCTGACACCCCCAACTTCATCAGGGCGCACAGGAATGGAAATAGATTGCAGTGCCACAGACAGGTTCTCTTATAACTCAGGCTGGCTGCATAGAATTCTAAATAGTTGTCAGGAACTGGAACACCTGCTGGTGGCACTGTGCTTCCCAGAGCGGAAAGTTGCAGTTCCAGTGTCCACCTGCGGGTGTCTCCCAGCAGGAAGCAGATCCCAGTAATCCGTGTCCACCTGATGCTGGCTGCTGGGAGAGTATTTAATTCCGCCTCTACACTTCTACCTTCGATCCCCTATATTACCAAAAGTATTGAGACACTTGTCTTTACACACATGTAGCTGGATTCAGGTAGATTGCCGCATCTCTCAGGCGGCGTAGCGTACCGTATTTACGCTACGCCGCCTTAAGTCAGAGAGGCAAGTGCTGTATTCACAAAGCACTTGTCTCCTAAGTTAAGGCGGCGTAGCGTAAATGGGGCTGGCATAAGCGCGCCTAATTCAAATGAGGATGGGGGGCGTGTTTTATGTAAATGATTGGTGACCCGACGTGATTGACGTTTTTTTACGAACGGCGCATGCGCCGTCCGTGTACATATCCCAGTGTGCATTGCTCCAAAGTACGCCGCAAGGACGTATTGGTTTCGACGTGAATGTAAATTACGTCCAGCCCCATTCACGGACGACTTACGCAAACAACGTAAAATTTTCAAATTCCGACGCGGGAACGACGGCCATACTTAACATTGACTAGGCCAGCTAGGGGGCAGCTTTATCTTTACGCCGGCGTACCTATTTACGGGAACGGCGTATCTTTACTGCGACGGGCAAGCGTACGTTCGTGAATCGGCTACTATGCTGCTTGAAGAAGAGGAGACCCTTTATTTCATATAATAGTGGAGTTGGTGGCAGGGGTCCCTTGTTACTGACCCATACACACACATCTTAGCCCCCATAATTCCTCCTGACACTGTGTGGTCTGTTTGCCCAGAACAGATCTGTGAGCTCAGTGACAGAGCCCGTCCTTCCTCCCTTGGCATCTCTTCCAGTGCCATGGCATCACAGAGGATAACCGGAGACGACGGCTGTCAGGATGGAGGATCAGTGTGACCTGAACGGGCTTGACTTGTGCAGCGGAGACTCGGCTCCGTATGATAACCAGAAGCGGAGTTCAAGGCAACAGAAAGACGGCGCTGACCCCCCGTGTGTGAACCGTGGAGTGGGACAGAAATAACACAAATGCCTTCTAACTATAGGACAGGAATGACTGGATACATCGCAGCACCAGTCCTTGTTGAAGTAACCTGTGCAGGGAAGAGCCGCCATTGCTTACCTTCTGAAAATGCTAGTTACTTGGCTGTTTTGTTGGTCCAATGCCTTCAATACTTTCTGGTTCTGGGTTCCCAGATCATAAGACAGTTTAGGAGTCCTGATTTGCCAAGACTTCACTTGCTGCATGCTTTTTCTAGGTCAGTGACCCAGAAAGTAGAGAAGCCAGGCCAACTAGGATTTTCAAAAGGTCAGCAATGGCAGCAACGTCACTTTTCCCTAATACCCTGACCAGGTATATTTGGCAGCTGTAAAAATATACTTATCTGTAAAAAAACCAAAAAAAAACAACGCACTATTCCTCCCACTGGCACCATCAATGGAACACTATTCTTCCTGCTAAAACCAATAATGTGGCACCATTCCTCTGGTTATAAATATTGATGGGGCATTGTTTATTCCTACTGCCGCCGGGGCATTCTCTACTCTCATCAGTCACCGTGTGGCCCCCCTAAAGTCCGAAGGACAGTAAACTGGCCCTTTGTTTAGAACGTTTTGGAGACTCCGGGACCTGAGTAGAGGTCTCCAAACTTTCTAAACAAAGGGCCAGTTTACTACCCTTCAGAAATCCCGGACTGTAGCCAGGGGCAGTAGAAAATGTCCTAGTGTCGGTAATAATGCCCCATCATTGGTGTCAATGGAAGGAATAGTTGCCCATTATTGGTGTCAGTGGGAAGAATAGTGCCCCATCAGTGGTGTCAGTGGGGGGATGAGTGCCCCCCCCAGTGTTGGTGTCAGTGGAAGGAATAGTGCCCCAGCACTGGTGTCAGTGGAAGGAATAGTGCCCCAGCACTGGTGTCAGTGGGAGGAATAGTGCCCCAGCACTGGTGTCAGTGGGAGGAATAGTGCCCCAGCACTGGTGTCAGTGGGAGGAATAGTGCCCCAGTACTGGTGTCAGTGGGAGGAATAGTGCCCCAGCACTGGTGTCAGTGGGAGGAATAGTGCCCCAGCACTGGTATCAGTGGAAGGAATAGTGCCCCAGCACTGGTGTCAGTGGAAGGAATAGTGCCCCAGCACTGGTGTCAGTGGAAGGAATAGTGCCCCAGCACTGGTGTCAGTGGAAGGAATAGTGCCCCAGCACTGGTGTCAGTGGGAGGAATAGTGCCCCAGTACTGGTGTCAGTGGGAGGAATAGTGCCCCAGCACTGGTGTCAGTGGAAGGAATAGTGTCCCAGCACTGGTGTCAGTGGAAGGAATAGTGCCCCAGCACTGGTGTCAGTGGAAGGAATAGTGCCCCAGCACTGGTGTCAGTGGAAGGAATAGTGCCCCAGCACTGGTGTCAGTGGAAGGAATAGTGCCCCAGCACTGGTGTCAGTGGAAGGAATAGTGCCCCAGCACTGGTGTCAGTGGGAGGAATAGTGCCCCAGCACTGGTGTCAGTGGGAGGAATAGTGCCCCAGCACTGGTGTCAGTGGAAGGAATAGTGCCCCAGCACTGGTGTCAGTGGAAGGAATAGTGCCCCAGCACTGGTATCAGTGGAAGGAATAGTGCCCCAGCACTGGTGTCAGTGGAAGGAATAGTGCCCCAGCACTGGTGTCAGTGGGAGGAATAGTGCCCCAGCACTGGTATCAGTGGAAGGAATAGTGCCCCAGCACTGGTGTCAGTGGAAGGAATAGTGCCCCAGCACTGGTGTCAGTGGCAGGAATTGTGCCCCATTATTAAAGTCAGAGCAAGGAATAGTGCCCCAAGGGCCAGGTAAAGGCAAGCAAAAGGGCTGCATCTGGCCCCCCTGCCACAGGTTGGAGACCACTGTACTAGAAGGAGAGGGAGAATGTTTTTTTTTTTTTAATTAAATATCCAATCATGAAAGACACAGCAAGCATGAAACAAATGTTAATGTAAAAGTGATACACTCTGCAATAAACATAAATACATTGGCCCAGATTCAAGAAGCAATTGCGCCTGTGTAACCATAGGTTACACGGCGCAATTGCTTACTTGCTCCGGCGTAGCGAATGCTCCTGATTCAGGAACATCGCTACGCCGACTGCAGCCTAAAATCTGCGTGGCATAAGGCTCTTATGCCACGCAGATTTTAGGCTGCAGTCTAGCGATGACCGCTAGGGGGCGCTCCCATTGTGATCTGTGTATAGTATGCTAATTGCATACTAACACCGATTCACAACGTTGCGAGAGCCCTGCGTACGCAAATGACGTAGTTTGCGTACGTCGGGTTTCGCGTAACGTTACACATCCTAATAGCAGGCGCAGCCAATGCTATACGATACCCACGTTCCCGCGTCGCGACGTTCGAATTTTACGTCGTTTGCGTAAGTGAATCGTGAATGGCGCTGGACGCCATTCACGTTCACTTTGGAGCAAATGACGTCCTTGCGACGTCATTTGCCGCAATGCACGTCGGGAAAGTTTCCCGACGGAGCATGCGCTGTACGCTCGGCGTGGGAGCGCGCCTAATTTAAATGATTCCCGCCCCCGGCGGGATCATTTACATTGCGCGCGCTTACGCCGGGCAATTTTGCCGGCGCGCCCTCACAATTTACGGAGCTACTGCTCCGTGAATCGAGGGCAGCGCAAAATATTTGCGTGGGCGCAGGGCAAAATCGTTGCCCTGTGCCTGCGCAAATCTACTTGAATCTGGGCCATTGTTTGTCACCTGATCTAACCAGAGTTAGTAGAACAAGATCTTGGTAAAGCTTGGTCTGGTGAGCTGGTGCCGAAGGCCTCCTCATGCACCGCCCTTCTCTGCAGCATAAACATGAACTTTCGGGTGACCCGAGCCTCTATGTTTATGCCAACAGCTGGACCCAAAGACATCTTCATAGGGCCGGACCAACCTCTGATGCCTGCAGCCTCTCTTCATACATTACATAGAACTTCTCACCTAGACGGAAATGTTACAGGAAACTTTCCCAGAACTCTTCAGTAATCTTCTCACTGATTAGTGTCACTTGTGTTCAGCCAGATGTTACTAATGTGTCACTTAAATGATGTCGCTGAGGGCTGTACTCACCCATGAAGGGCGCCTCACCTCCGCAGAACAACGGGGGCTACAAAGATGCAACGTGACAGCAGGGGAAAAAATAATCTTCAAGCTTGGAATAAAGACTGCAATGATGTGCATAGTATGACCTCATCGCTCTTTCCTACAACACCCAAATCTACACATTGAGGCCGATTAGTAAAGCAACCAGATTATATATATGATGCCCCCCAGCTCAGGCTAGAGCTACAAAGCCCGTAAATGATTGGCTGCTACGGATGAAAGATCTTTTTTTTTATATGTTGTAATTTGCTTACATCAAGAAATATAAATGTTATAGTTGGACTCTCCAGGTATGAGAATTGTACAAAATGTGATTAAATAAAATGAGCACCAATTCCTGCCTGCAACAAATCTGAATGCACTCTGCTGACATCATATCAGTAATACACGATGGATCCCGATTGGCTGCTATATAAATGACCCAAATGTTGAGCCAGGGGCAGCAGGGCTTGAGTCCTGCGGGAACGTTTGGGAACGGCATCCCTGCACTTTTTTCACAGCAGGAACGCCGTTCCCTTTGCAGGACTAGAGCAGCCGAGCCGATCCTTCACTAAGCGGCGATGCCCAGCATCGCCGCTTAGTGAAGGACTCGACTTGAGTCACTGTAAGGGGCAGGCGAACCTTAGTAATCCTTTATGTTACTGGCCGCTTCCTGTATATGGATTCATCGGGTAGTGTGCGGGTATTCCGTCACTTCCTCGATGCCGCAATGTCTCCTGGGAGCTTTTGTAATTGTTCCCAGGAGACATTGCGGAGGCCTGCCGCGAGTTATCGCGGGATTTAGAAATAACTTGCTTAAGTCGCTTTCCTAACACTCAGCCAATCAGGTGCTCGGGTCTGTTACCTGTCACCTGATTGGCTGAAACAACAGGAGCTGTGATTGGACGCCTGAGAGAGAGGACGGGAGAAGACATCGAGGAGCGTGGACGTGGAGGGCGCCGCTGTGAGCCAATGTGAGACAGGTAAGTCCCGGGCGATGCACACTGGCAGCATTTGATAGGGCACAGTAATGGTAATTTATGGCCACACTGGTAGCAATTGATGGGGCACAGTAGTGGCAACTGATGAGTACACTGGCAGCAATTTATGGGCACAGTAGCAGCAATTGATGGGGCACACTGGCAGCAATTGATGGGGCACACTGGCAGCAATTGATGGGCACAGTGGCAGCAATTGATGGGGCACACTAGCAGCAATTGATGGGGCACACTAGCAGCAATTGATGCGGCACACTGGCAGCAATTGATGGGGCACAGTAGCGGCAATTGATGGGGCACACTGGCAGCAATTGATGGGGCACAGTAGCAGCAATTGATGGGGCACAGTAGCAGCAATTGATGGTGCACAGTAGCGGCAAATGATGGGGCACAGTGGCGGCAATTGATGGGACACAGTGGCGGCAATTGATGGGACACAGTGGCGGCAATTGATGGGGCACAATGGAGGCAATTGATGGGGCACACTGGCAGCAATTGATGGGGCACACTGGCAGCAACTGATGGGGCACACTGGCGGCAATTGATGGGCACAGTGGCAGCAACTGATGGGGCACACTGGCGGAAATTGATGGGGCACACTGGAGGCAATTGATGGGGCACACTGGCAGCAATTGATGGGGCACACTGGCGGCAATTGATGGGCACAGTGGCTGCAATTGATGTTTTTTTTTTTCAGTTTGTTTGCGCCCCCCCCAAAAAAAATTGAGCACCAGCCGCCACTGAAGTGGCCGGTGAGTATTCATGTATATATGGCTATGAGTTTCCGGACTGTGTTTGTAAGCTCAGTTACTATTATAGTAGTCAGTCTATTTACACCCCCCGACTATCCAGCAGACATGCAGTCATTGTATTACTGGCAGGATCAGGTCCTCCTCCTCCAATAAGCTGGATGCGTCAGCGCTGGGAGAAGCAGAAGTGGATATTTTCCTCGGTTCACTGAGAAATCACCAGATTTGTTTCTCTGAAGTTTCCCATAAATTGGGTAGAAGAGAATGTTGCATGTTATAAATAGCGGAGGGCCAGTGGTACGAGTGTTTGAGCCGATTCCAGGCAGTTTCCTATTACGTTCTGTACAATACACAGAGAAGCTGGACGTTTCTGCCATGTAAATATCGCGGGTGCTATAAAAAGACGGCTGTGTGCATTTCATGCAGCTAGGAAAAAAAGAAATCGCTCTCTGCATCAGCCTCAAATCAGGGACATCACCTGGAGGCACAGAGAAGGGACCAGGATTTTCATTGTGAAGAATAGGATGGGATAGAATTGGGTGTGACAGTTGCGATGGGTGAAATGCCAGCGTTCAATGCCCTTCCATTCCCTGAACACCACATCCATAACCTACATACCAACATCTTCATCCCAGGTCACCTTCTGGATAGTCCTGCCCTGACCACACCCTTTTTTCCAGGTGGTCTTGCCCAGATCATGCCCATATTCTGGCTGGTCCTGCCTAGACAACGCCCACTTGCTGGATGGTCATGCAAAAACCAGCTACTCTTGCCTGCAATCCCCTCCAGTTATTACCCTACATGCCAATATCTTCGTCCCGATCCCCAGGACACTAAAACGTGGTATTCTCACCTTCAAGATGGTCCTAACCTGACCAAACACCTTTTCCAGGTGGTCTTGCCCAGATCATGCCCACTTTCTGGCTGGTCCTGCCTAGATGACTCCCACTTGCTGGGTGGTCATGCAAGAACCAGCTACTCTTGCCTGCAATCCCTCCAGTTATTACCCTACATGTAAACATCTTCATCCCAATCCAACCAGGACACTCACACATGGTATGCTCCCCTTCAGGATGGTTCTGCCCAGGCCACACCCTTTTTCCAGGTGGTCTTGCCCAGATCATGCCCACTTTCTGGCTGGTCCTGCCTAGATGACGCCCACTTGCTGGGTGGTCATGCAAGAACCAGCTACTCTTGCCTGCAATCCCTCCAGTTATTACCCTACAATGCCAACATCTTCATCTCAATCCCCAGGACACTAAAACTTGGTATGCTCCCCTTCAGGATGGTTCTGCCCAGGCCACACCCTTTTTCCAGGGGGTCTTGCCCAGATCATGCCCACTTTCTGGCTGGTCCTGCCTAGATGACGCCCACTTGCTGGGTGAGCTTGGGTGCATCCGGTGTCTACTGATCATCCTTGAGATGTTTCTACAACTTGATTGGAGTCCACCTGTCAGGTGATTGGACATGATTTGAAAAGGCAGTGCATGTCAGAGCACAAACCCAGCCATGAAGTCCAAGGAATTGTCTGTAGACCTCGGAGACAGCATTGTATGGAGGCACGGATCTGGGGAAGGATACATAAACCTTTCTGCAGCATTGAAGGTCCCAATGAGCACAGTGGCCTCCATCATCCATAAATGGAAGAAGTTTGGAACCACCAGGACTCTTCTTACAGTGGGCCACCCGGCCAAACTGAGCAATCGGGAGAGAAGGGCCTTCATTTCGGGAGGTGACCAAGAACCCGATGGTCACTCTGACAGAACTTCAGCATTTCTCTGTGGAGAGAGGAGAACCTTCCAGAAGAACAACCATCTCTACAGCACTCCACCAATCAGGCCTATATGGGGGATTGACCAGACGGAAGCCACTCCTTAGTAAAAGGCACATGACAGCCCACCTGGAGTTTGTCAAAAGCCCCCTGAAGCACTCTCAGACCATCTGGTCTGATGAAATGAAGATTGAACTCTTTGGCCTGAATTGCAATTGTCATGTCTGGAGGAAGTCAGGCACCGCTCATCATCTGGCCAATACTATCCCTACTGTGAAGCATGGTGGTGGCAGAATCATGCTGTGGGGATGTTTTTCAGCGGCAGGAACTGGGAGACTAGTCAGGATCGAGGCAAAGATGAATGCAGCAATGTACAGAGACATCCTTGATGAAAACCTGCTCCGGAGCGCTCTGGACCTCAGACTAGGGTGAAGGCTCATCTTCCAATAGGACAACGACCCTAAGCACACAGCCACTATAACAAAGGAGTGGCTGCAGGACAACTCTGAATGTCCAGCCAGAGTCCAGACTTGTACCGGATTGAACACCTCTGGAGAGAACGCATACAGGCAGCCCATTCATTTCAATGTCTAAGCACCCGTGGTCGCCCGGTAGACCGCCAAGGGCAATACCAACTTTGGTGGACTTGGAAAAATTGAAAATGACTTTTGAAATTTAAATTAACGTGTTAAAGCTTTTATTAGATTTTAGCAGTTGGGTTTAGATCTGCTGTTGGCTTTACCTGTTTATATTCTATTGAAGAGCTGGCACCAGAAATCTACCCAGCCGTGCATTACACAAGCACACCGAGGAAAACAAATACATACATGACCCGCCAATGTTATGCCCAGTCACACCAGTAATCCTCAAATATATAAACAGAGGAGAAGACTGGAGACCGCAGGACAATCCCGGGCTCTGTTATGTGGTTGTCATGGATACATTGAAAGGAGATGTAAATGCCATGTGTCACAGCAGAGCACACACACACACACACACATACATACACACACACACATACATACACACACACACATACATACACACACACACATACACACACACACATACATACATACACACACACACATACATACATACATACATATACACACACATATACATACACACATACATATACACACACATATACATACACACATACATATACACACACACACACATACATACATACACACACACACATACACACATACATACATACACACACACACACACACACATACATACATACATACACATACACACATACATACAAGCCTGTATGGAGGAAGAATAGAAACTGCTGATACAGACCACCCTCCGAAAATGCTAATCCCCTGGCTGTCATGATGGTTCAGTGTCTTTAGCAGTTTCCTGAGAGACGGTTGTTTGAGGTCAGGCAGGTGACAGGGCAGCAAAAAATAAGACTCCAGATGACCTCTGACCTACTGATGCTGTTGGGGTACTATTCCTCCCACCAACACCAATGATGGGGCACTATTCTTTCCACTAATGCCAACGATGGGGTACTGTTCCTCCCAGTGATACCAATGATGAGGCACTATTTCTTCCACTGATGCCCATGATGAGGCACCATTCCACCCACTGATGCCAATTTAGGGGTACTATTCCTCCCACTGATGCCAATGATAGGGCACTATTCCTCCCATTGACATCAATGATGGGGCACTATTCCTTCCACCAATGCCAATGATGGGGCACTAGTCCTCCCATTAACACCAATGATGGGGCACTATTCCTTCTACTGATACTACTGATGGGGCACTATTCCTTTCACAAAAACCAATGATGGGGTACTATTCCTCCCACTGACACCAATGATGGGGCACTATTCCTCCCACTGACACCAATGATGGGGTACTATTCCTCCCACTGACACCAATGATGGGGCACTTTCCTTCCACAAATGCCATTGATGGGGTACTATTCCTCCCACTGACACCAATGATGGGGCACTATTCCTCCCACTGACACCAATGATGGGGCACTATTCCTTATAACCAGGGCCATCTTAATATAATCATGGGCCCCTGGGCAAAATAATGCTCTGGGGCCCCTACAATGGAGACAGTGCGGGTAATCAGGGCAGTCAGGGGTCAAGGACCATCTGCTTTGGGGAAAGGGCAGGGGCCCCCCATGCAGCTGGGGCCCCTGGGCAGTGCCCAGGTGTGCCCTCTCATTAAGACAGCCCTGCTTATAACGACTTTGCAGCTTTTATTCAATGAGTATCAGGTCACAGGATAGGGCAGAACAACATGGCGGTCAGTCTATGGTCATTCAGAATTTCAGCCACAGTTCAGAGAATAATAAAGGAACAGCGAGTAGCGTGTGTAATATATTCCCGGCAAATAACAATGTAAATTGTGAAGAGCGTTTCCATAGCAGCGCAGGGCACAGCGATCGCTCACATCATGGAATCGCATGCTCTATATTTAGCCATATCCTCCTAAAGGTATGTTTGGTATTCAAAAGCTCATTGTCATTTAAACAAATACGATTGCCTCCTTAATAGCCCAGGCGAGTCTTCCAGGCTGCAATCTAATGTATAGTCCATTACATTTACAAGATATAATTAAATCCTCCATTGCCCCAGAGATTGATCATGTAAAGAGTAGAATATCAGCATCATACAGAACACACGGGATGAGCCAATGACATTCATCCCCATCCTCCGCTCAGCACATCCAAGTCACAGAGCACTGCTGTCATCTGGAGCCGGACAAGGAGACATCGTTACTTTAACAAAAAGTTACATTTTAACCTTTTTTGTTGTATCAATGGAGGAGCAATTTCTCCGGGTACATAGTTGCCAACTGTCCAAGATTTTATATTCTAGGTGCTCTGGAAGATGCCATGCCCCTGACTGCCCCCCGAGAGCACAGCACCACCCTTATTTGAGTCACTGAGTATACCGAGGGCAACACAAATGCAAGTGGGCAGTCCCCGCAAAAATTGTGGCTTCCCATAGAGTAGGATTGATCTGGGCAAGACCATCTGGAAAATGGGCATGATAGGGGGCGAGAATAGGGTGTGATGTGTATGCAGGGCCGGCCTTAGGTGTTCAGACGCCCTGTGCAAGCTAATCCTGTGGCACCCCCCCCCCTCATCTTCACCCCTCGCCCCCTGGTCACTAAACATACACAAAGAGGACCCCTTTACATTACACAGCACCCTGCATCACTGGACCCCTTTACATTACACAGCACTCTGGACCCCTTTACATTACACAGCACCCTGCACCTATGGACCCCTTTACATTACACAGCACCCTGCACCTCTGGACCCCTTTACATTACACAGCACCCTGCATCACTGGACCCCTTTACATTACACAGCACCCTGCATCACTGGACCCCTTTACATTACACAGCACCCTGCATCACTGGACCCCTTTACATTACACAGCACCCTGCATCACTGGACCCCTTTACATTACACAGCACTCGGAACCCCTTCACATTACACAGCACCTGCATCACTGGACCCCTTTACATTACACAGCACCCTGCATCACTGGACCCCTTTACATTACACAGCACCCAGCATCACTGGACCCCTTTACATTACACAGCACCCTGCACCTATGGACCCCTTTACATTACACAGCACCCTGCACCGATGGACCCCTTTACATTACACAGCACCCTGCACCTATGGACCCCTTTACATTACACAGCACCCTGCATCACTGGACCCCTTTACATTACACAGCACCCTGCACCTATGGACCCCTTTACATTACACAGCACCCTGCATCACTAGACCCCTTTACATTACACAACACCTGCATCACTGGACCCCTTTACATTACACAGCACCCTGCATCACTGGACCCCTTTACATTACACAGCACCCTGCACCTATGGACCCCTTTACATTACACAGCACCCTGCATCACTGGACCCCTTTACATTACACAACACCCTGCACCTATGGACCCCTTTACATTACACAGCACCCTGCACCTATGGACCCCTTTACATTACACAGCACCCTGCACCTATGGACCCCTTTACATTACACAGCACCCTGCACCTATGGACCCCTTTACATTACACAGCACCCTGCACCTATGGACCCCTTTACATTACACAGCACCCTGCACCTATGGACCCCTTTACATTACAAAGCACCCTGCACCGATGGACCCCTTTACATTACACAGCACCCTGCACCTATGGACCCCTTTACATTACACAGCACCCTGCATCACTGGACCCCTTTACATTACACAGCACCCTGCATCACTGGATCCCTTTACATTACACAGAACCCTGCAGCTCTTGACCCCCTGCATGTTACACAGACCCCCCTTCAGTGCAGACCCCCCTTCAGTGTATCCACCCCTTCAATGCAGATCCCCCCGTTCAGAGTAGCCCCCCCCCCCCCGTTGCCAGTCTGACACCCCCCCCCAGTGTGTGGTACGCCCCCAAACCCCCCTAGAACGCCTCTGGATGGCCGCACAGTGCCCCTGTTGCCCATGGCGCCCTGTGCGGCCGCACAGCTCGCACACCCCAAAGGCCGGCCCTGTGTGTATGTGGGCCATAGGAGGGGGTGTCCCGGGGACTGAGATGATGTTGGCAAGTATGCAGCTAACCTGTATAGTATTTGTATTTATATATTTTATATATTATTTTATATTAAATAATTTGATCCATTACGGTAAAATTTCAAGTGGTGCCTTATACCAGCGGTCATCATCCCTGTCCTCAGGTCCCACTAACAGGCCAGGATTTATGTATTACCTTGGGGGAGATGCAGACTAGAATACTGCAATCACGAGCAGCAAATGAGATCACCTGTGATGTATTTCAGTAATCTTGCAAACCTGGCCTGTTAGTGGGTCCTGAGGACAGGAGTTGATGACCACTGCCTTAATGCATTCTCTGCATTAAAGCGATTGTAAAGTCTTTTTTTTTTTTTTTAAAGTACTTATCTGCTGTGTGCAGTTGGTTTTGCGCAGAGCAGCCCGAATCCTCCTCTCGGGTGCCTCTTTGCTTCTCCTCGCCCCTCCCTCCTGTTGAGTGCCCCCCACAGCAAGCAGCTTGCTATGGGGGCACCTGAGCCAAGCTGCAGCTCCCCGTTCAGACACGGAGCTGCTGTTCAGCCCCACCCCTCTCTCCCCTGATTGGCTAACTGACTTTGATTGACAGCTGCCGGGAACTAATGGCACTGCTTCTGTGCCTCAGCTAATAAGGAGGGAGAGGTGAAGCAGGTGCGATGCGGGAACCGACATTGAATCGCAGGGTTTCCAGCATCGCTCCGGGACTTTGACTTTTCTTCCAGGCGGTCTGATTTGCAGTAGGCAGGTGTCCGATTCTGTCAGTAACTTGGTTGATAAATATCCCTCACTGTTTTCAAAACTTTAACCCGAGCCGATAAGATTACATACACTTCCCTGATTACATTCATCTGTATTTCTAAACAGAACTGAAAAATGCTGACATACAATGTATACCGTTCTGTACACCATATCTTTCTGCACAATGGGGTGCTGATCCTGTATTGCTCTGTGCAGCAGTCACGCAGTGCAGAGAATACAGGTCTCTGTGTCAGTAGTACAGCGCTGTGTACACTGACCTAGATTTAGCGGTGAGGTGTGGGCAGAATAGCAATTAATATGCAGCAGGGTGTGTCACTTATCTATATAGTGCTGCAAGGGGTAAACAGTGTAGCGAAGGCAGGGCCACCATCAGGAATTTCGGGGCCCCTTACACAGCTTCAGGCATGGGCCCCCTGGAGCAGAGAACTGGGGGGGGGGGGGTGCTTCCGCAAATTGGGAAACGGTGGGGTGGCCTTTACAAAAAAAATAAGAAAAATATATATATATAATTTTTTTTTATACAAAAATAAATAAAAAAAGGGGGGTTGCCATCCAGGGCCCTGGGGACCTCTGGGCCCTTTAACAAAAAGAAAAAAGAAACCTCTGGGCCCTTTAATAAAAAATAAATAATATATATATATAAAAAAATAAACATTTATAAAAAAATACACAAACAAAGGGCCCTGGGGACCTCTGAGCCCTTTAATTAAAATATATATATAAAATGTGGGGGGGGGTTGCCATCCGGGGGCCCTGGGGACCTCTGGGCCCTTTAATAATAATAAAATATATATATTATATATATATATATATATATATATATATATATATAAATGTTTATAAAAAAATTAATAAAAAAAAAGGGGGGGGGGTTGCCATCCAGGGCCCTGGGGGCCTCCGGACCCATAAAAAAAAAGGGGGTTGCCACCCCTAATATTTACCAGGGCCCCATCTCTGTCCAGCATTGTTCACGAGTGTCTCGGCTAACCGGGACTTTCCCTCCCGATTGGCTGAAACACAGCAGCGATGTCACTGGCTCCCACTGCTGTCAAACAAAGTCAGTGAGCCAATCAGGAGAGAAGGGGGGCAGGGCCAAACTGCAGCTCCGTGTCTGAATGGACTCGGGGGATCTGCAGCTCGGCTTGGGTTCTCTTGATTGGGCACCTGCGCCACCCCCATTGTGCGCAGCCTTTGGCATTAGGGCGTGCACCCCAAAGCTGAGTGCCACCCAAAAATGGAACTTCCGCTTTTACGGAATCCCCCCCCCCCCCCGGTGTCACCGGTGTCCCCCCCCCCCCCCCCCCCCCCCCCGGTGTCACATTTGGCACCTTTCAGGGGGAGGGGAGAGCAGATACCTGTGTAACCCAGATATTTTGCTCCCACTTCCGGGCATAGATACCCAAGCCACCCGCAGGTATCTACGCCACTTCCGGCGCCTTCTGCGAGACACACGGGTCCCATAAGACAGCAGGGACCAGTGGGATAATGCAGCGTGAGTCGCGCATGCGCAGTAGGGAACCAGGAAGTGAAGCCGAAAGGCCTTACTTCCTGATTCCCTTACCGAAAATGATGGCGACAGCACCCGAGAGCCGAGGGACAGATCGACAGGTGAGTGTCTTTATTTTAAAAGTCGGCAGCTGCAGTATTTGTAGCTGCTGACCTTTAAAAAAAAAAAAAAGAAACGGCGGATCTACGCTTTAAAGTAGCGCAGTGCTGAATAGAAAAAAAATGCCATGGTCACAAAAGAGGTAAAACCTTTCAGTGGTTAAAAAATAAAACAACCTTAATTTATAAAAAAATCCAAAATATTCTGTATATGCCTATATACATTTCGGCGGAATTCCCGGGAGAACTGGCATTAGGATGGATTTTCCAGCTTGTTTGTAGGAAAAAATGATCTGCACAGAAAAGGACTAAATATAAACGTTCGCTGCCATCTGGAAGGCCAAACGCCGGTCAACAAATCAGCTGCAATTACAGACCCTTTAAAAAAAGAAAAAAAAAGAAGAAAAAAAAAAAAGCGCACTGATTACAGGTAATTTCCAAAATGATGGAAATATTCCTCATCAGGGAAAACATGTGTGAGCCCCCCCCCCCCCCCCCCCACGTGGGCAGTAAAGTGTACCTGTCACCTACATGCTGAGCCGGGCAGAATGTTGGAAAAATTATAAATATTATTATTTTTGAACATACAAAGATACATTAAAGTGAAGCTCCAAACCAACATTTTAATTTTCCTTTCATATAGAGTGGGAAAGGGAAGCGACCCCTGCCGTGTTTTTACCGTCGTCAATAAAAACAAATAATTTAGGGGAAATCTCATGTGACATCACCCATGCCAACAAAATAAAATGAGTAATTAGGGAAACAAAAAACTTCACTAAAAATATCGGAGGAAGTGAAGAATGTAGCAAACATGTCACAAAGGGGAACTTTCATTTCAAAAGGTCAAAATGTACTTGCTTCTCTTTTCTCTGTGAAAAAAAGGGACAGGATAGGCGCAGGTTGTACAGATTTATTTTTCCAATGTGTTGGCAGGATAAGCGGCATTCCGCTAAAAACTCAACTTTTACTTTAAATTATTAAAAAGTTTAAAAGAAGGTAAGGCAGAAACTGCTTGAAAGAAGATGGAAACTCAATCATTAAAATCTCATAAAAGATTTATTTTAGAATCATTTAAAATGTATATTTTTTTCAATATTTTTTCCATTTGAAATTTTTATTGATTTTTTCAGTAAATCTGGAAACTCAATGGAAATAAAATAATACAGAGCTGCCGATAGGAGGGTAGGAATAAAATATGTTACGTTACATACTCCTGACTCCTACACTCTGTACGTTACATACGCCTGACTCCTACACTCTATACGTTACATACGCCCGACTCCTACACTCTGCACGTTACATACGCCTGACTCCTACACTCTGTACGTTACATACGCCTGACTCCTACACTCTGTACGTTACATACGCCTGACTCTTACACTCTGTACGTTACATACGCCTGACTCCTACACTCTGCACGTTACATACGCCTGACTCCTACACTCTGTACGTTACATACGCCTGACTCTTACACTCTGTACGTTACATACGCCTGACTCCTACACTCTGCACGTTACATACGCCCGACTCTTACACTCTGTTGCATACGCCTGACTCTTACACTCTGTACGTTACATACGCCCGACTCCTACACTCTGTACGTTACATACGCCCGACTCCTACACTCTGTACGTTACATACGCCTGACTCTTACACTCTGTACGTTACATACGCCCGACTCCTACACTCTGTACGTTACATACGCCTGACTCCTACACTCTGTACGTTACATACGCCTGACTCCTACACTCTGTACGTTACATACGCCTGACTCTTACACTCTGTACGTTACATACGCCTGACTCCTACACTCTGTACGTTACATACGCCTGACTCTTACACTCTGTACGTTACATACGCCTGACTCCTACACTCTGTACGTTACATACGCCCGACTCCTACACTCTGTACGTTACATACGCCTGACTCCTACACTCTGCACGTTACATACGCCTGACTCCTACACTCTGTACGTTACATACGCCTGACTCTCACACTCTGTACGTTACATACGCCTGACTCCTACACTCTGCACGTTACATACGCCTGACTCTTACACTCTGTTACATACGCCTGACTCTTACACTCTGTACGTTACATACGCCCGACTCCTACACTCTGTACGTTACATACGCCCGACTCCTACACTCTGTACGTTACATACGCCTGACTCTTACACTCTGTACGTTACATACGCCTGACTCCTACACTCTGTACGTTACATACGCCTGACTCTTACACTCTGTTACATACGCCTGACTCTTACACTCTGTACGTTACATACGCCCGACTCCTACACTCTGTACGTTACATACGCCTGACTCTTACACTCTGTACGTTACATACGCCTGACTCCTACACTCTGTACGTTACATACGCCCGACTCCTACACTCTGTACGTTACATACGCCTGACTCCTACACTCTGTACGTTACATACGCCCGACTCCTACACTCTGTACGTTGCATACGCCTGACTCCTACACTCTGTACGTTACATACGCCTGACTCCTACACTCTGTACGTTACATACGCCTGACTCTTACACTCTGTACGTTACATACGCCTGACTCCTACACTCTGTACGTTACATACGCCTGACTCCTACACTCTGTACGTTACATATGCCTGACTCTTACACTCTGTACGTTACATGCGCCTGACTCTTACACTCTGTACGTTACATACGCCTGACTCTTACACTCTGTACGTTACATACGCCTGACTCTTACACTCTGTACGTTACATACGCCTGACTCTTACACTCTGTACGTTACATACGCCTGACTCCTACACTCTGTACGTTACATACGCCTGACTCCTACACTCTGTACGTTACATACGCCTGACTCCTACACTCTGTACGTTACATACGCCTGACTCTTATGCCGGGTACAGACGAGAGGATTGATCCGCGGATACGGTCCGCCGGACCGCATCCGCGGATAAATCCTCTCAAGGATTTCCCCGGATTTGGCGACGTGCGCGACGCTGTCATATAAGGATACCCACGCATGCGTTGAATCATTACGACGCATGCAAGGGAGGGAATCGGACGGATCGATCCGGTGAGTCTGTACAGACCACCGGATCGATCCGCTGAAGTCGATTCCAGCGGATAGATTTCTTAGCATGCTAAGAAATTTTTATCTGCTGAAAATCGGTCGGGCCTTAAAAAAATCAGCGGAAAAAGATCCGCTGGGATGTACACACCAGCGGATCTATCCGCTGGAACTGATCCGCAGATCAATTCCAGCGGATAGATCCTCTCGTGTGTACGGGGCCTAACACTCTGTACGTTACATACGCCTGACTCTTACACTCTGTACGTTACATACGCCTGACTCCTACACTCTGTACGTTACATACACCTGACTCTTACACTCTGTACGTTACATACGCCTGACTCTTACACTCTGTACGTTACATACGCCTGACTCCTACACTCTGTACGTTACATACGCCTGACTCTTACACTCTGTACGTTACATACGCCTGACTCTTACACTCTGTACGTTACATACGCCTGACTCTTACACTCTGTACGTTACATACGCCTGACTCCTACACTCTGTACGTTACATACACCTGACTCCTACACTCTGTACGTTACATACGCCTGACTCTTACACTCTGTACGTTACATACACCTGACTCACACTCTGTACGTTACATACGCCTGACTCCTACACTCTGTACGTTACATACGCCTGACTCCTACACTCTGTACGTTACATACGCCTGACTCCTACACTCTGTACGTTACATACACCTGACTCCTACACTCTGTACGTTACATACGCCTGACTCTTACACTCTGTACGTTACATACACCTGACTCACACTCTGTACGTTACATACGCCTGACTCCTACACTCTGTACGTTACATACGCCTGACTCCTACACTCTGTACGTTACATACGCCTGACTCTTACACTCTGTACTCTGTACGTTACATACGCCTGACTCTTACACTCCCGCTGTGCCCGGATTCCGGGGACAGCGGGAGGTATGCGCTCTTGTCAGTTGCCAGCGGAGAGAGCAAGCGGGATGGGGAACCGCAGCACCGGCTACATGCGCTCCGCCTCTGGACACAGACAAGGAGGAGGGAGGGGAGCACTTTGAAGCTTCGGCGCCCCCACCTCTGCGGGGCCTTTGTATGGAGCACCCCGTGCACCCTGCCTAGGATCGGCCCTGAATCTGGAACACGTGGTCACCCTAGTGACAACGCTCTGTCCCCGTCTCCCCATTGTTCTCCTGTAGGCGGCGGAAGATCAGTAAAACTGAGCAAAGGTGAAAACAAGCATTTTATTTCAATAAATAACACTTGTTTATGTCACACACGGAGCAAAATGAAAGTCATCCAATCAGGGCGTCGATCTTCTTTACAATGATCTCTGTATTGTAGCATGCTGAGAAGAACGGGAATATATTATTCTGATAGGAAGACGTTCTTCATTCTGCCAAAATCCCTCTTCACACTTTCCATCGCCGAGCCTCCCCGCTACTACTCTCATTTTCAAGCGAGTAACACATTTCCAATGTGTTTGTTATTAGCAAAGCAGCTAAAATATGTTCTGTGGCTCTTTACTACTTTGGGAGAACAGCAGAGGCATCTGTGGAAAGTTCATTCACATTTGTTCCAAGAATACAAACTCAGCAAAAGATACAACCTTCTTATGCCAAATACAAGGAACAAGCCCATGCACCCAATGGGGGAAAAGCAACAGGTTCTCTTGATTGGGCACCTGCTCCACCCCCATTGTGCGCAGCCTTTGGCATTAGGGTGTGCACCCCAAAGCTCAAACACACTCTACCGATCACTCACGATGTTTATTCAGAAAGGGAAGGGGCCGGTAAATGTCATATTTACTGGCCCCTTCCCCCACTCATCTTAAGACATCCACAGCATCAACCAGGAGGGAAGCCGGAAGTGCTGTGGGGGGGAAGGAGGGGGATCCATGTCAGGAGGGGGAATCTGTTCTGCACAGGGTGATTAGGGTGTGCCCGGGCACATCTGGCACATCCTGTGCGCACGCCTATGCCCATTGATACTCACCTTCACCACACTCCAGCCCCTCCATTCTGTTTGTTGGAGCTCTTTGGAAATGTCCAATAGGAGGTGTATAAAACATAAAAGGGGTTTGGCTACTAAGACCCCTTTCACACTGAGGGCGTATTGCAGGCGCTATAGCGTTAAAAATAGCGCCTGCAATTCGCCCTCAAACAGCTGCTCCATTGTCTCCAGTGTGAAAGCCCAGAGGGCTTTCACACTGGAGCGTTGCGCTATCAGGACGGTAAAAAAAAAAGTCCTGCTAGCCACATCTTTGGAGCGGTGAAGGAGCGCTGTGTTTACCGCTCTTCCACCGCTCCTGCCCATTGAAATCAATGGGACAGCGCGGTTTTAACCCTTTCTCGCCTGCTAGCAGGGGATAAAAGCGCCCCGCTAGTGGCCGAAATGCGCCGCAAATCCGCCCATAGTGTCGGCGGTAAAAATAGCACGTTTTACCGTTGGCGCTATGGGTGGCTCAATGTGAAAGGGGTCTCAAAGCGGAGTTCCACACTAAAGTGGGACTTCCGCTCATCTGACTCCCTCACAATTCTCACCTTTCGGGGGGGGGGCAGGATATCCTTTCCCACTTCCGGGAGTCCGGGCCAGAGCCTGTGACGTCACCGCGGGGCTCCCGCTCCCCCCCCCCCCCCGGCTGCAAGGCCAATAGGAGAGAGGAGCGGGGGCCTCGCGCATGCACAGTAGGGTTCCCGGCATGAAGCCGAAAGGCTACACTGCCGTATTCCCTTACGCGCAATGGCGGCGGCAGCACCCGACAGCTAATGGAAACATCATCTGCGGTGCCGACATCGAGGGACTCCAGGACAGGTAAGTGTCCGATTATTAAATGCCAGCATCTGCAGTATGTGTAGCTGCTGGCTTTTAATTTTGTATTTTTTTTGGGGGGGGGGGGGGAGGAAGAATTAGAAAAGGCAAAACATATCCACTTTTTAATATCACTTATGAAAATTTTTATTTATTTTTTATCCCCTACAGAAGAGCACACCGTCAGCACTGTCGTCAGGAAAAACATCACCTTATACTCTTCATCTTAATATAAAAGTCACATCCTTTCCGTCTGACTTCAGGGCGACACCTGTCTGAATCTGCGACTTCCAGGAACTTCCAGGAACGCTTCTCGTTAGACGGAGGGGAAAAAAATGATTCAATACTAGGGGGGGCCCATCTGCAGGGCAGCGGCTGCGAATGAGAGCTGCAAGGAGGCACAAGTGCTTGGGCACTGCCGACCCGGGTAATTCATGTAGACACCTATTAACCCTCTCTGTGCTGTGCGGGTTTTGGTCTGGCTTTGTAATTGAAGCTTCAAAAGAGAGCAAAACAATGAAGTCACCACCCAGACCGCATGCTGCCAATACACGGCGCAGGCCCCCCCCCCCCCCCCTTTACATGTCTGGGGTGGGAAACCCGATTGCAGGTTTCTCTGTGGTGGTCAGAAGCACTTATACATGACATGTTATAGACCAGGGGGCTACAAACTACAAGGGGCCAGCTTACTGTCCTTCAGACTTTTGTGGGACTGGGCTGTGGTCAGAGGAAGCAGATAATGTCTCCAGGGCCGTCTTAATAGCATCATGGGCCCCTGGGCAAAGTAATGCTCTGGGGCCCCTACAATGATGACAGTGCAGGTAAAAAAAACATTAAGTAGGTAGGAGGCCGACTACCTCTCCTTTGCATCTATCACTCTCAGTGTCATCATGGGGCCCCCAATTTCAGGGCAGTGTGGGCTCAAGGACCAGCTGCTTTGGGGAAAGTGCAGGAGCCCCCCATGCAGCTGGGGCCCCTGGGCAGTGCCCAGGTGTGCCCTATCATTAAGACAGCCCTGAATGTCTCAGGCTAGGTGATCAGTGGGAGTAAAAAAATTACACAGCACACCAGTGAATAGGAAGTGAACTAGTATGCAATCATTGGTGTCAGTGATAGGAATAGTGACCCATCATTGGTGTCAGTGGGAGGAATAGTGACCCATCATTGGTGTCAGTGGGAGGAATAGTAACCCATCATTGGTGTCAGTGGGAGGAATAGTGACCCATCGTTGGTGTCAGTGATAGGAATAGTGACCCATCGTTGGTGTCAGTGATAGGAATAGTGTCCCATCGTTGGTGTCAGTGATAGGAATAGTGTCCCATCATTGGTGTCAGTGATAGGAATAGTGTCCCATCATTGGTGTCAGTGGGAGGAATAGTGTCCCATCATTGGTGTCAGTGGGAGGAATAATGCCCCATTGTTGGTGTCAGTGATAGGAATAGTGTCCCATCATTGGTGTCAGTGGGAGGAATAGTGCCTCATCATTGGTGTCAGTGGGAGGAATAGTGACCCATCATTGGTGTCAAATGGTTGGAATAATGCCCCATTGTTGGTGTCAGTGGGAGGAATAGTGACCCATCATTGGTGTCAGTGGGAGGAATAGTGTCCCGTCATTGGTGTCAGTGGGAGGAATAGTGTCCCATCATTGGTGTCAGTGAGAGGAATAGTGTCCCATCATTGGTGTCAGTGGGAGGAATAGTGTCCCATCATTGGTGTCAGTGGGAGGAATAGTGACCCATCATTGGTGTCAATGGGATGAATAGTGCCCCATCATTGGTGTCAGTTGGGAGGAATAGTGACCCATCATTGGTGTCAATGGGAGGAATAGTGCCCCATCAATGGTGTCAGTGGGAGGAATAGTGACCCATCATTGGTGTCAGTGGGAG
This sequence comes from Rana temporaria, assembly GCF_905171775.1. Taxonomy (NCBI): domain Eukaryota; kingdom Metazoa; phylum Chordata; class Amphibia; order Anura; family Ranidae; genus Rana; species Rana temporaria. The sequence goes on from NC_053499.1 coordinate 5,572,721, forward strand.
GAATAGTGTCCCATTGTTGGTGTCAGTGGGAGGAATAGTGCCCCATCATTGGTGTCAGTGGGAGGAATAGTGTCCCATCATTGGTGTCAGTGGGAGGAATAGTGTCCCATCATTGGTGTCAGTGGGAGGAATAGTGTCCCATCATTGGTGTCAGTGGGAGGAATAATGACCCATCATTGGTGTCAGTGGGAGGAATAGTGACCAGATAAAGACAAACAATAGGCCGCAGTTTAGAGACCACTGTTGTACACCCTCAGCTGGGGTTCTTCTTATTACAAGTATAAACCTCCTATGTTCCATTATTTCCTCTTTGACTTACAGTTTTGTGACAGTTAAACCTATCTGGGTGGCATTTAGCTTGCACAGTGTATTATAAAGAAGTGCAATACTGTCTTCACCTTCATCCTTTATTTATCTAAGTGCTGCTGATCCCCTCCAGCCTCATTTCAGACACTTTCTGTCTATATGCACTCACTCCACCATCGGCTGCACATCCCTGAACCGGCTCCCCGATAGAGACAGCGGTGGGCCATGCCTGTATAATATATGTGTTGGCACAGCTGGTTGTAGTGGGGTGCATATGAAAGGGAGACAAGGGCAGAGTGTTGTTACCCTATAATGGAAAGTGCTAGAACAAGGACTATCATGGCAGGATCACAAGGTGTTATATTATTGAGTGAGTGAAAAACGTATATAGCGCAACACTTGCGAACTGAATAGCCTCTGGCAATTACTTTTGAAAGGACATGTTGAAGCTTATATGAGATTGTAGTGCATAGATTTACAAAGGGAGAAAGAAGAGAGGATGAGAAAAAAGAAGAGAGAGGAGAAGAAAAAAAGAAGAGAGGAGAAGGAAAAAAAAAAGAAGAGAGGAGGAGAAAAAAAAAAGAAGAGAGGAGGAGAAAAAAAAAAGAAGAGAGGAGGAGAAAAAAAAAAAGAAGAGAGGAGGAGAAAAATAATATAACGGTGAAAAAGGAAGAGAGGAGAAAAAGGAAGAGAACGGAGAAAAAGGAAGAGAACGGAGAAAAAGGAAGAGAACGGAGAAAAAGGAAGAGAACGGAGAAGAAGAAGAGAACGGGGAAGAAGAAGAGAACGGGGAAGAAGAAAAGAACGGGGAAGAAGAAGAGAACGGGGAAGAAGAAGAGAACGGAGAAGAAGAAGAGAACGGAGAAGAAGAAAAGAACGAAGAGGAAGAAGAGAACGGGGAAGAAGAGATGAACAGGGAAGAAGAGAACAGGGAAGAAGAGAACGGGGAAGAAGAAAACGGGGAAGAATAAGAGAACGGGGAAGAAGAAGAGAACGGGGAAGAAGAAGAGAACGGGGAAGAAGAAGAGAACGGGGAAGAAGAAGAGAAAGGAGAAGAAGAAGAGAACGGAGAAGGTGAACAGGGAAGAAGAAGAGAACGTGGAAGATGAAAACAGGGAAGAAGAAGAGAACGGGGGAGAACAGGGAAGAAGAAGAGAAATGGAGAAGAAGAAGAAGAGAATGGAGAAGAGAACAGAGAAGAAGAAGAGAATGGAGAAGAGAACGGAGAAGAAGAGAACGGAGAAGAAGAAGAGAATGGAGAAGAGAACGGAGAAGAAGAGAATGGGGAAGAAGAAAAAGAAGAAGAAAAGAAAAACCATGTTGCATGCCGGTAGATTGTCATTTCTCTGAAGTGGTAAAAAATCAGCCAAACTGCAGCATGTTGGACCCTTGAATGGGGGTCTGCACTGTACAGCAATAATGGAAGCGACCTTGATCATTTCCCCGGGCTCTGCACTGTACCTGTGTGTTGGTGTGTTTAGCTGCAAGGAAGTACATGTACACACAAGTCCTAATGGGCCCTAATTTATTAGTGTGTTAGAAGGAAGAATTTTCCCAGGCAATCTCTGTTGCCCCCTTCTGATCAATTTAGATTCTTCCTTTCATCTCCCACGTGTGAAAATAGAACAACATTTTTTTAAAAAAATCATTGTTTACCTTTAGCGTTACAAAGCACAAAGCCAAATAGGTGGCCGCAGAACAGCTCATCTATTTTTCTAAATTAATTTTTAAAGGTTTCTCAGCATGCTGGAAAATTTCTGCCACGGACACCCTGGATGTGTTCTGCAATTAGGACATGCTTTGCTTGTTAATGTCGAGTGAGCGATAATAATCACATAGTAAATGCTATTCTCCAAACAGAGGATATCAGAGAATGATCTGTAGTACAGTGACTGTCTGCATGTGTGAGTATAAAACTGAAACAGCACCACCAATTCCAGCAATGGCTACGTTACAGAAGATCAACAATCTCCACAAGCGTACACCAGCCACAGAGCGTGCCAAGAAAGGTCAGGTGACTGAAATGTTATCGGTATCGGGTACATAAACAATGTTATTTGCATATGATATTAAATTCTCTGTGTGTGACGTTATTACAGGCCAGCCTGGCCAGGGACTTTTTTTTTCTTTCATTTCCTTACAGTAGCCAGTTTTTTTTTTTGCAGATGGATAATATATTTGTAGACACTTCCATACATAAATATTATATAGATACACAGATATGTACATAGAGGATAGATCAATATGCTTGTACACCATACTTGAACCATAAACACAGCTCACGCTGCACCCTATACACGGCCTATGCTTGCACCCCATACTTGCACCCCATACACAGCCCATGCTTGCACCCCATACACAGCCCATGCTTGCACCCCATACACAGCCCATGCTTGCACCCCATACGCAGCCCATGCTTGCACCCCATACGCAGCCCATGCTTGCACCCCATACTTGCACTCTATACACGGCTCATGCTTGCACCCCATAAACGACCCATGCTCGCACCCCATACTTGCACTCGATACATATCCCATGCTTGCACCCCATACGCGGCCCATGCTCGCACTCCATACGCGGCCCATGCTCGCACTCCATACGCGGCCCATGCTCGCACTCCATACGCGGCCCATGCTTCTGCCAACTGGCCTTTGTACAGAACTGCCAAAAAAAAGATCCCAGCCCCCCCCCCCCCCCCAAGAGATCCAACACTAAAAGAAAAAAAAATCAATCTGTAACCATTGTTGGCTTTCTATGAATACAGATCCTTGGCCACCCTAATTAAGACAGATGTGATATTCAATCATTCCATGATCAATCTGTGCATTGATTCGAGTATTTCACATTATTAATCCACAGATACCCATGAGGGAGACCGCGGTCACCCATATACAGCCCATGCTTGCACCCCATACATAGCCCACACTTGCACACCATACACAGCCCACACTTGCACTGACTGGCCTGTGTACAAATATGCCAAAAAAATATCCCAAGGGGGCGTCAAGAGATCCAACGCTAAATGAGAAATTCATCTAAAGCCATTGGTGGCTTTCCATGAATGCAGATCTTTGGCCACCCTAAATAAGACAAATGTGATATTTAATCTGTGCATTGATTGGGCTCTAGTAATTTGCATTATTAATCCACAGACACGTATGAGAGAGGCTACAGTCACCCATGCATGGCCCATGCTTGCACCCTATACACAGCCCATGCTTGCACACCATACACAGCTTATGTTGCACCCCATACATAGCCCATGTTTGCATTCCATACATGGCCAATGCTTGCACCCTATACAGAGCCCACATTTGCACCCTATACACAGCCCACGCTTGTTCCCCATACACAGCTCATGTTGCACCCCATACACAGCCCATGTTGGTATTCCATACACGGCCAATGCTTGAACACCATACACAGCCCATGCTTGCCCCCGATACACAGCCTATGTTGGCACCCTAGTTTGAACACCATACACAGCTCATGGTGCACCTCATACATAGCCCATGTTTGCATTCCATACACGGCCAATGCTTGCACCCCACATCCAGCCCATGCTTGCATTCCATTTACAACCTATCCTTGTGCCAACTGGCCTGTGTATACAACTGCAAAAAAAAATCCCAAAAGGGGCCTCAGGAAATCCAAAAGACTAAAGGAAAAAAATCAATCTATAACCATTGGTGGCTTTCCATGAATGCAGATCTTTGGCCACCCTAAATAAGACGGATGTGATAATCCAACGTTGCATGATCAATCTGTGCATCGGTTCTGGCATAAACATGTGCACTACCACCCGCCATGTGTGCATGTTCAAGCACTGCAGATGCCTCCAGCACTGGTAAAATATTAAAGGGAGAAATAGAAGCTGGTCAACAGCAGTCTAATTCTTCCCCCTGGGATCAATGGAGGTCTGTGAAGGTCCACCATAGTCCCCACACACATCCACTGGTCTGTGAAGGTCCACCATAGTCCCCACACATCCACTGGTCTGTGAAGGTCCACCATAGTCCCCACACACATCCACAGGTCTGTGATGGTCCACCATAGCCCACACACACATCCACTGGTCTGTGAAGGTCCACCAAAGCCCACACACATCCACTGGTCTGTGAAGGTCCACCATAGTCCCCACACACATCCACTGGTCTGTGATGGTCCACCATAGCCCACACACACATCCACTGGTCTGTGAAGGTCCACCATAGTCCCCACACACATCCACTGGTCTGTGAAGGTCCACCATAGCCCACACACATCCACTGGTCTGTGAAGGTCCACCATAGTCCCCACACACATCCACTGGTCTGTGAAGGTCCACCATAGCCCACACACATCCACTGGTCTGTGAAGGTCCACCATAGTCCACACACATCCACTGGTCTGTGAAGGTCCACCATAGCCCACACACATCCACTGGTCTGTGATGGTCCACCATAGCCCACACACACATCCACTGGTCTGTGAAGGTCCACCATAGTCCCCACACACATCCACTGGTCTGTGAAGGTCCACCATAGCCCACACACATCCACTGGTCTGTGAAGGTCCACCATAGTCCACACACATCCACTGGTCTGTGAAGGTCCACCATAGCCCACACACATCCACTGGTCTGTGAAGGTCCACCATAGCCCACACACATCCACTGGTCTGTGATGGTCCACCATAGCCCACACACACATCCACTGGTCTGTGAAGGTCCACCATAGCCCACACACATCCACTGGTCTGTGAAGGTCCACCATAGTCCCCACACATCCACTGGTCTGTGATGGTCCACCATAGTCCCCACACACATCCACTGGTCTGTGAAGGTCCACCATAGCCCACACACACATCCACTGGTCTGTGAAGGTCCACCATAGCCCACACATACATCCACTGGTCTGTGAAGGTCCAGCATAGCCCACACACATCCACTGGTCTGTGATGGTCCACCATAGTCCCCACACACATCCACTGGTCTGTGAAGGTCCACCATAGCCCACACACATCCATTGGCAAAACCCAAAGATCAGGGGGGACCAGTACATTAGATTCTTTATAAATAAAGCCAGATTAGTGCATTCTGCCAACCGCTAACGATATATAGCCCAATAAACACATTAATGTATACAGCTGGTCATAAACTAGCATAATTTTGTTGGACATTTTTCATTTTAAAGACATGTTATTCCCAATGGGGCTGAATCAGACTGTATACTGACCTGTGTGTCGAAGACATTTTCTTCAGAATCCGTCTTCTTGATGGGCAATGCCTCCCCGGTGGACTCGTAGCCATACTGGGGCTTCAGCGAGATCTGACTGGGGTAAGCGGGCTTCGCGACATCTACCTTATTTCCCAATTTGAGGTAACAGGGCTGGGGGATTGTCCTTGCTGGTACATGGAGGATTGGTGCGGCGCTGTGGACCGGTTTGGGCAGACCCGATTTCATCTTGGAGGCCACCAGGATGGATGGCATCTTTTCCACTAACCCTTCTCTCGACACGATCGTCTCTCTCTCTCTTTCTACGAGAGTAAGCTTGCTAGACGGAGAAAAAAAAAAAAAAACCTTTCAATCACCTCCACTGCAGAGCGAGGCGGCAACGCACATGAATCCCACTAACGAACTGGAGTCGCCATCGTCATAACGAGCCCTTCTGATGTACAACGACCGGGACTCATGTTCGTCTCCGTTCATCGGAATCTTCTCACGGGGAGACACCTGTAATTCGCCTCTCGGGAAACGGAAGACTTCTGTTCATTATCTCATCGGCATCGTCTCCGAAGGGTGTTCTCAAGGAAGAGACGCAGCATATGTGTTGGGTTCTGTCCTGATGGGCAGCGTTGGCTTCCAAGCAGCTTAAGATGTCTCTATTTTTCTTCAGCCTGAGCCAAGAAGCAGATGCAGCTTTACTGCGATAATGACTGATGTGCCCTTGTATATTTGCTTTAGAGGGAATCAATCCTCTTTAATCATAATACCAGTTAGAGGCTCAGGGTTGCTGGAAGGCGAGAAGAGGAAAAATGTGTCTGGGAGATGAGGATATCCTTTTGCTGCAGCTGGACAGGGGGGGGGGATCTCAGCGTAGTAGTGACGGGATCAGCCCCAACCTGTGGACTTCAGCAGAATAGTAATGTGTCACTAGCAGGTTCTTCTCTGAGCTGAGAGTGTGTGTGTGAGTGTGTGTGTGTGGGGATAGCTTTGCATTTTGACAGTACAGTGCAACGCAGGGCGCCGATTGGCCAGATTGGAAAATATCTCTGCAGGAGAGGGAGGAGCCTGCTCAGAGCTGTCAGAGCCGTCTCACCGTACTAGGAAACAGAAAATCAGCCAGTTTTTTCAAACAGCCAAATAATAACTGCCGAGAATACAAGGGGATGGAGGTGATTCATCCGCGATAGGATTCAAGGGAAAACATCAGGCGTGTAAGGAAAAGGCGCATTTCCTGCAACACGGGGCAAATGTCCCAAATGACTCTTTGCTTCGTCGGCAAATGACCTGCTGCAGCTGCTGAGGAACTACAGGTGTCAGCAGGCCAGGCACG